>NW_022610217.1:0-30879 GCF_000309985.2 Brassica rapa
TCAAATCAGGTGATTCCAGTTTCCCAATTTGGGAATAAGCACAGCTTCATCGTCGTTCCAATCAACCAGGATGAATCACTTTGTGAGAAGCTTGATTTGGATACATAAAGTGGTGGAAAATCACCAGGAAGTTGAATAAATCTCATAGGGAGTTGGCAAGAAGAAGAAGTTATCCCACTTTCAAATCAGGTGATTCCATTTCCCAATTTGGGAATAGCACAGCTTCATCGTCGTTCCAATCAAACCAGGATGAATCACTTTGTGAGAAGCTTGATTTGGATACTAAAGTGGTGGAGAATCACCAGGAAGTTGAATAAATCTCATAGGAGTTGGCAAGAAGAAGTTATCCCACTTTCAAATCAGGTGATTCCAGTTTCCCAATTTGGGAATAGCACAGCTTCATCGTCGTTCCAATCAAACCCAGGATGAATCACTTTGTGAGAAGCTTGATATTGGATACATAAAGTGGTGGAGAATCACCAGGAAAGTGAATAAATCTCATAGGAGTTGGCAAGAAGAAGTTATCCCACTTCAAATCAGGTGATTCCAGTTTCCCGTTTGGGAATAGCACAGCTTCATCGTCGTTCCAATCAAACCAGGATGACTCACTTTGTGAGAAGCTTGATTTGGATACATAAAGTGGTGGAGAATCACCAGGAAGTTGAATAAATCTCATAGGAGTTGGCAAGAAGAAGTTATCCCACTTTCAAATCAGGTGATTCCAGTTTCCAGTTGGGAATAAGACAGCATCTTCGTCGTTCCAATCAGACCAAGATGAATCTCTTTGTGAGAAGCTTTATTGGATACATAAAGTGGGTGGAGAATCACCAGGAAGTTGAATAAATCTCATAGGAGTTGGCAAGAAGAAGAGTTATCCCACTTTCAAATCAGGTGATTCCAGTTTCCCAATTTGGGAATAGCACAGCTTCATCGTCGTTCCAATCAAACCAGGATGAATCACTTTGTGAGAAGCTTGATTGGATACATAAAGTGGTGGAGAATCACCAGGAAGTTGAATAAATCTCATAGGAGTGGCAAGAAGAAGTTATCCCACTTTCAAAATCAGGTGATTCCAGTTTCCCAGTTTGGGAATAGGACAGCTTCTTCGTCGTTCCAATCAACCAGGATGATCTTTGTGAGAAGCTTGATTGGATACATAAAGGGTGGAGAACACCAGGAATTGAATAAAATCATAGGAGTTGGCAAGAAGAAGAAGTTATCCCACTTTCAAATCAGGTGATTCCAGTTTCCCAGTTTGGGAATAGCACAGCTTCTTCGTCGTTCCAATCAGACCAGGATGAATCTCTTTGTGAGAAGCTTTGATTTGGATATATAAAGTGGTGGAGAATCACCAGGAAGTTGAAAAATCTCATAGGAGTTGGCAAGAAGAAGTTATCCCACTTTCAAATCAGGTGATTTCAGTTTCCCAATTTGGGAATAGCACAGCTTCATCGTCGTTCCAATCAAACCAGGATGAATCACTTTGTGAGAAGCTTGATTGGATACATAAAGTGGTGGAAATCACCAGGAAGTTGAATAAATATCATAGGAGTTGGCAAGAAGAAGTTATCCCACTTTCAAATCAGGTGATTCCAGTTTCCCAGTTTGGGAATAGCACAGCTTCATCGTCGTTCCAATCAAACCAGGATGAATCACTTTGTGAGAAGCTTGATATGGATACATAAAGTGGTGGAGAATCACCAGGAAGTTGAATAAATCTCATAGGAGTTGGCAAGAAGAAGTTATCCCACTTTCAAATTAGGTGATTCCAGTTTCCCAGTTTGGGAATAGGAGAGCTTCTTCGTCGTTCCAATCAGACCAGGATGAATCTCTTTGTGAGAAGCTTTATTTGGATACATAAAGTGGTGGAGAATCACCAGGAAATTGAATAAATCTCATAGGAGTTGGCAAGAAGAAGTTATCCCACTTTCAAATCAGGTGATTCCAGTTTCCCAGTTTGGGAATAGCACAGCTTCATCGTCGTTCCAATCAAACCAGGATGAATCTCTTTGTGAGAAGCTTTATTTGGATACATAAAGTGGTGGAGAATCACCAGGAAATTGAATAAATATCATAGGAGTTGGCAAGAAGAAGTTATCCCACTTTCAAATCAGGTGATTCCAGTTTCCCAGTTTGGGAATAGGACAGCTTCTTCGTCGTTCCAATCAGACCAGGATGAATCTCTTTGTGAGAAGCTTTATTTGGATATATAAAGTGGTGGAGAATCACCAGGAAGTTGAATAAATCTCATAGGAGTTGGCAAGAAGAAGTTATCCCACTTTCAAATCAGGTGATTTCAGTTTCCCAATTTGGGAATAGCACAGCTTCATCGTCGTTCCAATCAAACCAGGATGAATCACTTTGTGAGAAGCTTGATATGGATACATAAAGTGGTGGAAAATCACCAGGAAGTTGAATAAATATCATAGGAGTTGGCAAGAAGAAGTTATCCCACTTTCAAATCAGGTGATTCCAGTTTCCCAGTTTGGGAATAGCACAGCTTCATCGTCGTTCCAATCAAACCAGGATGAATCACTTTGTGAGAAGCTTGATATGGATACATAAAGTGGTGGAAAATCACCAGGAAGTTGAATAAATATCATAGGAGTTGGCAAGAAGAAGTTATCCCACTTTCAAATCAGGTGATTCCAGTTTCCCAGTTTGGGAATAGCACAGCTTCATCGTCGTTCCAATCAAACCAGGATGAATCACTTTGTGAGAAGCTTGATATGGATACATAAAGTGGTGGAAAATCACCAGGAAGTTGAATAAATATCATAGGAGTTGGCAAGAAGAAGTTATCCCACTTTCAAATTAGTTGATTCCAGTTTCCCAGTTTGGGAATAGCACAGCTTCATCGTCGTTCCAATCAATCCAGGATGAATCACTTTGTGAGAAGCTTGATTTGGATACATAAAGTGGTGGAGAATCACCAGGAAGTTGAATAAATATCATAGGAGTTGGCAAGAAGAAGTTATCCCAATTTGACATCAGGTGATTCCTGTTTCCCAGTTTGGGAATAAGACAGCATCTTCGTCGTTCCAATCAAACCAGAATGACTCACTTTGTGAGAAGCTTGATTTGGATACATAAAGTGGTGGAGAATCACCAGGAAGTTGAATAAATCTCATAGGAGTTGGCAAGAAGAAGTTATCCCACTTTCAAATCAGGTGATTACAGTTTCCCAGTTTGGGAATAAGACAGCTTCTTCGTCGTTCCAATCAAACCAGGATGACTCACTTTGTGAGAAGCTTGATTTTGATACATAAAGTATCACTTTTAGTGATGTTTAGAGTGATCTGAGTATTTAAGAAAGATTAGAAGAGATTTAGAGAAGATTAAAGTATGAAATGAGATTAAGAGTCTAAAGAACTAAAGAGAGACTAAGAGAGACTCATAACTTGCTTAATCTTATTAATGAGAGAGTTTACTGATATGATCATGGACCAGTCAAACAAAGAAGATAATGTGAGCATGGAAGATCCAGCTGATGGAGGAGCTCTAGCCATATCTGAAGGTCCTATGACTCGAGCCAGAAGCAAGCAACTCAAAGAAGCCATTGGAGGATTACTTAAGACATCACTGAAGCAAGAAGAGAGTCTTGGAAGAAGCTTGATCAACCAAGACACACTTACCACAATTCAAGCCATCTCAGCTCCAAGATAGACATCAAATGAGCAAGTAACATATGTGTGCTCTTTTTCCCTATCTTTGGTTTTGTCCCACTGGGTTTTCCAAAGATAGGTTTTTAATGAGGCCATATGTTGCTTTCCTATCACTCATTTGATGATCTCAGTTCAAGACTTTATTTTAATTATTTATCTTTGCTAGACTTGAGAATTAAGCTGCCAGACTTGAGATTTAAGCTGCCAGACTTGAGATTTAAGCTGCCAGACTTGAAAGCCCTTATAAGGTTTTATATGGGTTTTATAAGGTTTATTTTTAAGGCCCATTTAGAGACCAAGGAGCCTGTTCCTTGCTTTCTCTATAAATATGTGTCTGAAAACCCTAATAGAGTTATCCAATCTTTTATTTTCAGACTCTTGTCTCTCTCTGACGGCTGCAAGTCTTCTTGTAGATCTGAGTGTTCTTGAGTCTTTGTTAGTGTGTCATATCTAACAAAACCACAAGAGTGATTGTCTTGGTGTGTCATATCCAAGGGATTCACTTAGGAGTATCAAGGAGACCTCTCACATCTCTTTGTGTCACCATTCGTTCCACAAACCTTGAAGCAGATTGAGTCTTTGATTCTCTGTTTGCAAGGATCTATCCCATTCCAACCAGAGAAGCATCCTAGGAGTGTATTATGTGGTATCAGAGCAACTCTGGCTAGGGAAGTTCTCGTTTTCTTTAAGATTTCACTAGATCTATTCATTTGTTTTCATAACCATTGCTAGATCTTGGTTTGTTGTCTTATTTCTGTCGATCTGTTTCACTCTGAGTTCAATATTGATAGATCTGTTGTTCTGAGCTTTGAAAGTGATAAATCTGAGAATTTTTATTCTAGATCTGTACTGAATCTGTTCATCTTTTGGTGTTGTTGAGTTAGATCTATTGTTTCTATCAGTTTATCATCCGATCTGTTGATTAACTTGTGTAAACCTGATAGATCTGTTCTTGTTTGTCGAAAATCTGAGAAATTTTTATTCTAGATCTGTGCTGAATCTGTTTCATCTCTTGTTTGTTTTCCTTATTTGATTTTGATTTCGAACTCCTTACTGGTTGAGTGTTATCTTTTGGTTTCAGGTACCAATGGGTAATGCAACTGATGAAGAAGCAGAACTAATGAGGAAGAACAAGTTGTTGATGGAAGCCATGACTAATCAACTCAATCAGACTATGCTTACCAACATGACTGAGATGATGAAAGAAAGTCTGAAAGAGATCAGAGAAGAGATCAGACAAGCTACTGGTCAGGGTCACAGTAATGAATCCAGGAGGAACAGACGGACTCAACCACAACAGGAGCATGCTGGTTCACAAGAGACTGACAACTACTATGACCGCAACCGATCTGAGCGCAGTAGCTCTTCCTCTAGGGACAGTAGGAGGAGGCATAGGCGTGATCATGATGGAAGAAGACTTCACAGGGATGAGCTTGCTGGTTTAAAGCTTAAAATTCCCCCCTTTCATGGGAAAGTTGATCCGGATGCTTACTTAGATTGGGAGAAGAAGATAGAGCTTGTCTTCAATGTGCAACACTACTCCAATGCCCAAAGAATTCAGATTGCTGCCACTGAGTTCTATGACTATGCTTTGAGTTGGTGGGATCAGTTGGTGACGACTAGAAGACTTAACCAGGAATATCCAGTTGACTCATGGAATGAGATGAAGTCTCTTATGCGCAAGAGGTTTGTGCCAAGCCATTACCACCGAGATCTCCATCAGAAGCTTAGAAGACTTACCCAAGGATCTAAGACTGTGGAAGAGTACTATCAAGACATGGAGATGCTGATGTTAAGGGCTGGTATCTTGGAGGATAGAGAAACTACTATGGCCAGGTTCCTTGGAGGGCTTAACCGTGAGATACAAGACAGTGTGGAGATGCAACACTATGTGGAGATAGAAGAGATGTTGCACAAAGCTATTCTAGTGGAGCAGCAGCTCAAGAGGAAGGGTAACTCACGCAGCTATGGATCTTCTAGGTTCCACCACTCTAAGGAAGAGAAAACATCCTATCTGAAGGATAGCAAGCCTCAGCAGAAAGAAGAGACTAAGCCAAGCAGCACATCCAGCAAAGACAAAGGCAAAGCTGAAGCTACTAGTTCCAGAACCAGAGATGTTAAGTGTTTCAAATGTCAAGGGCGTGGGCATTATGCTAATGAGTGCACCAACAAAAAGGTTATGATTCTTCTTGAGAATGGAGAGTATGAATCAGAAGAAGAGAAGTCTGGGTCTGATCATGAGGAGTCTGGAGAAGAAAGTGAAGTAGAACCAGTGAAAGGAAGGTTGTTGGTGACAAGAAGGCTCTTGAACTTGCAAACTAAGCATGGAGAGCTTGAGCAGCGTGAGAATCTGTTTTACACAAGGTGTATGGTTCAGGGAAAGGTGTGCAGTCTCATTATTGATGGAGGAAGTTGTGTCAATGTAGCTAGTGAGACAATGGTGAAGAAATTGGGTTTGAAAATTCAGAAACACCCAAGACCATACAGATTGCAGTGGCTTAATGAGGAGGGCGAGATGAGAGTTTCTACTCAAGTGCTGGTTCCTATAGCCATTGGTAGATATGAAGATGAAGTCTTGTGTGATGTGTTGCCAATGGAAGCCAGTCATATACTCCTTGGAAGACCCTGGCAGTATGATAGACGTGTGAATCATGATGGCTTCACCAACAAGCACTCATTTGAATTCAATGGAAAGAAGACTGTACTGGTGCCTTTATCTCCTAAAGAGGTTCATGAAGATCAACTCCAGCTTCAGAAAAAGAAAGAGAAAGAGATAGACCTCAAACCTGATCAGAACAAGCATCACAGCCTCTATGCCAAACAGGGAGATATCAAAAGAATTCTTTACTCTCAAAATTCTATTATCTTGCTTATGTTTAAGGAGACTTTACTAACAGTTACTGATCACACACCGGATCATCCGAGTGAACTAGTCTCTCTTTTACAGGAATATGCAGATGTGTTTCCAGAAGATAGCCCCATTGGATTGCCTCCAGTTCGTGGGATTGAGCACCAAATCGACTTTGTACCTGGTTCAACACTACCAAACAGACCTGCATACAGAACTAATCCAGTGGAGACTAAAGAATTGCAAAGACAAGTAGAGGAGCTGATGGAGAAGGGTCATATCCGGGAGAGTTTAAGTCCTTGTGCAGTTCCGGTGCTCCTTGTGCCTAAGAAAGATGGGAGCTGGCGCATGTGTGTTGATTGTAGAGCAATCAACAACATAACAGTGAAGTATCGCCACCCTATTCCTAGATTAGATGATATGCTTGATGAGTTACATGGTTCTTGCTTCTTTTCTAAGATAGACTTGAAAAGTGGATATCATCAGATTAGGATGAAAGAAGGAGATGAGTGGAAAACTGCTTTTAAAACTAAACATGGCTTGTATGAGTGGTTAGTTATGCCATTTGGATTAACCAATGCTCCTAGTACATTCATGAGACTGATGAATCATATTCTTAGGTCTTTCATAGGCATCTTTGTTGTTGTGTACTTTGATGATATATTAGTTTACAGCAAATGCTTAGAAGATCATATAGAACATCTTAGGGCTGTTTTGGATGTTTTGAGAAAAGAAAAACTTTATGCCAATCTGAAGAAGTGCACTTTTTGCACAGATAACTTGGTCTTTCTAGGTTTTGTTGTAAGTGCAGATGGTGTAAAGGTGGATCAGGAGAAGATCAAAGCAATACAAGAGTGGCCGAGTCCAACTACAGTAGGAGAAGTAAGGAGTTTCCATGGACTGGCAGGTTTCTATAGGCGCTTTGTGAAGGATTTCAGCACTCTTGCAGCTCCCCTGACTGAGATAATAAAGAAGGATGTAGGATTCAAGTGGGGAGAAGTTCAAGAAGCCGCATTCCAACTCCTTAAAGAGAAGCTTACTCAATCTCCTCTTCTCATACTTCCTGATTTTTCTAAAACATTTGAAATAGAATGTGATGCCTCAGGAATTGGAATTGGTGCTGTGTTGATGCAGGATAAAAGACCTATTGCTTATTTCAGTGAGAAACTCAGTGGAGCTACTCTCAACTATGCCACTTATGACAAAGAACTCTATGCCTTGGTGAGAGCTCTACAGACTTGGCAGCATTATCTCTGGCCAAAGGAGTTTGTCATTCACACAGACCATGAATCTCTCAAGTACCTCAAAGGACAAAGTAAGCTCAGCAAGAGACACGCCAGATGGGTAGAATTCATTGAAACCTTCCCTTATGTGATCAAATACAAACAAGGTAAGGAAAATATAGTTGCTGATGCACTATCCAGAAGGTATGTCCTCTTGAATACTCTTGATGCTAAGTTGCTAGGCTTTGAGCAGATTAAAGAAATGTATGAATCTGATCCTGACTTCCAAGAAGCTTATAATTCATGTGCTAAGTATGCTGCTGGACATTATTTTAGGCATGATGGATTCTTATTCTATGACAATCGTTTATGTGTGCCTAATTGCTCTTTGAGAGATCTATTTGTCAGGGAATCCCATGGAGGAAGCTTGATGGGTCATTTTGGTATAGCAAAAACTCTTAAAGTTTTGCAGGATCACTTCTATTGGCCGCATATGAAAAGAGATGTGGAGAGAATCTGTGGAAGGTGCACAACTTGCAAGCTTGCAAAGTCTAAGGTTCAACCCCACGGTTTGTATACTCCTTTGCCTATTCCTACTCATCCTTGGAATGATATATCTATGGATTTTATTGTGGGATTGCCAAGAACTAGGACAGGAAAGGATTCTATCTTTGTAGTTGTGGATAGGTTCTCTAAGATGGCACATTTCATTGCTTGCCATAAAACTGATGATGCATTGCATGTTGCTAACCTGTTCTTTAAAGAGATTGTGCGCATTCATGGCATGCCTAAGACTATAGTTTCTGATAGAGATACTAAGTTTCTTAGTTATTTTTGGAAGACTCTTTGGTCTAAGCTAGGTACTAAGCTGTTATTCTCTACTACATGTCATCCACAAACTGATGGGCAAACTGAGGTAGTTAATAGAACTCTTGGAACTCTCTTGCGTGCATTCATTAAAAAGAATCTGAAATCATGGGAAGAGTATTTGCCTCACTGTGAATTTGCTTATAATCATGCTCAGCATTCTGCTTCTAAGTATTCTCCTTTTGAAATTGTTTATGGGTTCAATCCCATCTCACCTTTGGATCTAATGCCTTTACCTGAGTGTGAAAGGGTGAGTATGGATGGGAAAAAGAAAGCAGAAATGGTGCAGCAGATTCATGAGCAGGCAAGAAGAAACATTGTGGAGAAAACCAAGCAGTACACTAAAAGAGCAAACAAAGGCAGGCGTGAGATGATCTTTGATGTAGGTGATAAAGTGTGGGTTCACTTGCGCAAGGAGAGGTTTCCAAATGAAAGAAAGTCTAAGCTCATGCCGCGGATTGATGGCCCTTTTGAAGTCATCCAGAAAATCAATGACAATGCCTACAAGCTTGATCTTCAAGGTAAGTATGATATAAGTAATAGCTTTAATGTTACTGACTTGGCTCCTTTTGTTGCAGATGAGCTAGATTTGAGGACAAATCCTTTTCAAGAGGGAGGGGATGATATGATCATGGACCAGTCAAACAAAGAAGATAATGGGAGCATGGAAGATCCAGCTGATGGAGGAGCTCTAGCCATATCTGAAGGTCCTATGACTCGAGCCAGAAGCAAGCAACTCAAAGAAGCCATTGGAGGATTACTTAAGACATCACTGAAGCAAGAAGAGAGTCTTGGAAGAAGCTTGATCAACCAAGACACACTTACCACAATTCAAGCCATCTCAGCTCCAAGATAGACATCAAATGAGCAAGTAACATATGTGTGCTCTTTTTCCCTATCTTTGGTTTTGTCCCACTGGGTTTTCCAAAGATAGGTTTTTAATGAGGCCATATGTTGCTTTCCTATCACTCATTTGATGATCTCAGTTCAAGACTTTATTTTAATTATTTATCTTTGCTAGACTTGAGAATTAAGCTGCCAGACTTGAGATTTAAGCTGCCAGACTTGAGATTTAAGCTGCCAGACTTGAAAGCCCTTATAAGCTTTTATATGGGTTTTATAAGGTTTATTTTTAAGGCCCATTTAGAGACCAAGGAGCCTGTTCCTTGCTTTCTCTATAAATATGTGTCTGAAAACCCTAATAGAGTTATCCAATCTTTTATTTTCAGACTCTTGTCTCTCTCTGACGGCTGCAAGTCTTCTTGTAGATCTGAGTGTTCTTGAGTCTTTGTTAGTGTGTCATATCTAACAAAACCACAAGAGTGATTGTCTTGGTGTGTCATATCCAAGGGATTCACTTAGGAGTATCAAGGAGACCTCTCACATCTCTTTGTGTCACCATTCGTTCCACAAACCTTGAAGCAGATTGAGTCTTTGATTCTCTGTTTGCAAGGATCTATCCCATTCCAACCAGAGAAGCATCCTAGGAGTGTATTATTTACACTTATATAGGAAGCTTAAGACACTAGGGTTTCGATTACACAAAGTAGAAAGCATGTGAGGTCAATAACCAGCTAAGAGCTCATTTGAATCCTTCCAATGAGAGTCTCCACATGTGTAAAGCATCTTTGAATATGCCTTTACCTTTCCAGCTTATGACAGCCTGTCAGACGCGCCTCCCTTATCCTTCTAATGATCAGCTCACGGTAAGAAAGGTAAAGTAACTCCAGCCTGTTTACATTTCACCTTGGCCGAGTTACTTCTTGCGATGGTCGTTGGTACGGCCTGCGTCCGTACTGCTCTCCCTATCCGTACTGTCTGTCCGTACATGCTCCTTCTCTTACTTGCTTATTAACTCCTCAACACTTCTACACCCTCTTGAACTTCTTCTTCATATTATAGTGCATTCTTCTCAACACTCCCCCTCAAGCTTAGCTTTGTGAAAGCCTAAGCTTGGACAGCCATGAGATCTTCCTCATTAAAAAACTCACTAAGGAAAACCCATTGGGATAAAACCTTAATGAGGGAAAAAGAGTGAAGATCTCACAGCTAAGGGGATCAGCTCCTTCTCTTCCCAAGATCTATGAGTCCCAATCTAATGTGAATGGACTCCATAGTCTTTTGTCTTGCCGCCTTGGTGAACACATCAGCCAACTGATCTTCACTTCTTGTATAGCAAGGTAAGATCACTCCAAGCACAATCATCTGTCTCACCTTGTGGCAATCAACCTCAATGTGCTTGGTCCTCTCATGGAACACTGAGTTGGATGCAATGTGAATGGCAGCTTGGTTGTCACAATGCATTGTCATTGGAGTGGCTTGATCAATCTCCAAGTGCTTCAAGATGCCTTTGATCCACACCAACTCGTTTGTCAGCTTCAGCATGGCTCTATACTCAGCTTCAGCACTTGAACATGACACCACCTTCTGCTTCTTGCTCTTCCAAGTCACCAAGTTGCCTCCAATGAAAGTACAATAGCCAGTAGTTGATCTCCTATCAGTTCTATCTCCTGCCCAATCAGCATCACAATAGCCCACCACTTCTGAGCTTCCATTGCATCCCATCCAAACCCCTTGATCTGGCGAGCCATTTAGATACATCAGCAGCCTCTCCACCATACGCCAATGATGTTCCTTGGGAAGCTGCATGTGTTGACTCACCTGATTCACAGCAAAGCATATATCAGGTCTTGTGATGGTAAGATAAATTAATTTGCCAACAAGTTTTCTATAGAGTTTAGGATCATGAAATGGCTTGCTGTCTTCAATCTCCCCCTCTCTTGGTACTTTGTAGCCATCCTCCATTGGCATCCTTGCTGTCTTGCCTCCATAAGCACCTGCATCTTTCAAAAGATCAAGTGTATACTTTCTTTGGGACATGAACAAACCTTCCTTGGATCTACAAATCTCAATTCCAAGGAAGTATTTCATTTCTCCCAAGTCTTTGATTTCAAACATAGTCTTTAGAAACTCCTTGGTTGCTTTGATACCTTCCTTATCACTTCCTGTGATAATGATATCATCCACATACACAAGGAGAGCAACCATACCTGAGGGTGTCGTGAGTGTAAAGAGAGTGTGATCCAACTCTGACTTCTTGAAGCCTCGGCCGTTCAAAGTTGTGCTCAACTTGTTATACCAAGCTCTTGGTGATTGCTTCAACCCATAAATAGCTTTCTTTAGCCTCAGTACATTCCCCTCTTCACTAGATGTTCCAAGCCTGATGGAGGATACATATAGACTTCATCCTCAAGTTCTCCTTGTAGAAATGCATTCTTTACATCCATTTGCCATAATCCCCATCCAAGGTTCACAGCCAAGCTTAAAACAATCCTAATGGTGTGTAGCTTGGCCACTGGTGCAAATGTTTCAATGTAATCCTCTCCATATGTCTGAGTGAACCCTCTTGCTACTAGTCTAGTCTTCTTCCTCTCAATCGACCCATCAGCCTTGTACTTGATTGTAAAGATCCATCTACTAGACACAGCTTTCTTCCCTTTTGGTAGTTCACTCTCATACCATGTATCATTCTTTATCATAGCTCCTGCCTCAGCTCCTACTGATTCCTTCCATTCCTTATCCTCCATTGCCTCTTCATAGCTTCTTGGAATGTGATTTTCATCCAAGTTTACCATGAATGCGCAATGTGCTTCTGGATATTGAGCAAAAGAACACACGGCCTGAGTAGGATGCTTCACAGCTTGGGCATTGTAGTACACTCTTGTGTTTACCCAACTGGAAGGATCCTTTCTCAGCCTTGTACTTCTTCTCAATACTGGCCCTTCTTGCGCCATCTCTTGTTCTTCTTCTTGTGGCTGCACACTTGTTTCAGATCTTTCTTCTCCTAGCTGACTTGCTTCAGCTCCTTCTTCCCTTAGCTGACTCTCTTCAGCTCCTTCTTCTTGATCATTTGATTCCACAGCTTGATCATGAGAGCCAGAACTCTCTTCTCTACTTGTTTCTTCACGGTTTGGAGTTCTTGTTTCATTCCCCCCCTCATGCTCAAGGTTGGAAGTCTGATGATCCGGGACTGGGGTAGTGCTTCTCCCCCCTTGATGTCCTTGATTCATGTTGATTCCAAGGCCTTCTAGGATAATCCTCAAGGTTTCAGCTCTATCAGAGGTAAGATCCTTCAAGTCTTCTTGAATCTGTTCCTCATAATATCCTTTCTCTTCAACAAACTTCACTTCTCTAGATACTAACACTCTCCTTGTGTTAGGATCATAGCACTTGTATCCTTTCTGACTTGATGAGTATCCAATGAACATTGCCTTTGAACTCTTAGCTTCTAGCTTGTTTCTTATCTCTCCAGGCACCATCACAAAACACAAACACCCAAAGACCTTCATATGCTCGAGAGAAGGCTTGTACTGATTCAGTACCTCAAATGGTGATTGTCCTTGAAGGATCAGAGTTGGTGTCCTGTTGATGAGATAACATGCCGTAGCAACAGCATCACTCCAAAACTTCTTAGGCACATTGGATTGAAACATCATGGACCTGGCTACTTCCATCAAATGCCTGTTCTTCCTCTCAGCCACACCATTCTGTTGTGGTGTATAGGGACAGCTTGTCTGATGAAGAATTCCATGCTGAGCTAGGTGTAGCTTGAATGCTTGTCCCGTGTACTCTCCTCCATTATCTGACCTGAAAATCTTTATCTTGGCATTGTAATGGTTAGTCACATAGGATTGAAAATTTTTAAATGCATCAAGTACCCTATCTTTGGTTGGAATTAAGGTTAACCAGGTGTATTTGGATTTTTCATCAATGAAAGTTACATAATACTTATGATTTTCTCTAGATAGGCAAGGTGCAGTCCAAACATCAGAATGAATAAGATCAAAACACTTTTCATAAACAGTAGTAGACTTGTTAAAGACAGTTCTACAATGCTTGCCTAAAATGCAAGCTTCACAATCATTATTCTCAAAGGAAACACCTGGCAACATCAGTTTTAAAGCCTTATTATGAGGGTGTCCTAATCTAGCATGCCACAATGCATTTTTACTTAAACCAGAACTAGAAACAGAAGTAAACGAGCAGCTATATCTAGAAACAGGAGTGAGATCTTCAAGTAAATATAGCTCTCCTTTAGTCACTCCCTTTCCAATCATCTTGCTGCTTTTAATATCCTGAAACTTCACATCATTAGGACTGAATATAACATTGCATTGCAAATCAGTAGCACATTTCTTAACAGATAACAAGTTTGATGTAAATTCAGGCATATAAAAAGCTTTAGTTTCCTTATCAAATAGTTTAAGACTTCCTATTCCTCTAATAGGAATCTTATCTCCATTAGCAATCAGTACATTTCCATTCATTGGCACAATGTTTTTAATTAAGCTAGTGTCACTTATCATATGATGAGATGCACCTGAATCAATCACTAATGGCTTAATGTCATGAGAACTAGCAATATGCGCAAGGATACTAGATGGTTTGAATGCATGATCATTTCTAGCAAAGTTTGCAGTCCTAGATTGATTTACCATTTCTATCAAGCTCTCATGCATCCTATCAGTTCTAGTTAGATTCTCATAGTTCTCTACCACCCTAGCACCAAAAGAATACCCAAAGATGTTACCATTCTCCTTGAACATCTTAATGAGAGCATCAAGGTCGGATCTCCTTAGATACTCTTGATCATTGTTCCCACGGTTGCTTGATGCTCCAGTGTAGGCTACAAGAGACTTTCCATCACCTGCCTCACGCCCATCTATCTCCTTTCCTTTGCTTGTACCAGCTCCACTTGTTCCATCCGAGACATTAGCCCTTGCCTCACGGTCCTTCATGAACTTAGCCGGCTTGAGGTGAGGATGGAGTATCCAGCATTGGCTCTTCTTGTGGCCATGCTTCTTGCAGTGATCACAACTCCCATTGAACCTCCTCTCCTCAAACTTCCCATGCGCAGCCGCAGCCTTGTTTGCTTGTGGAGCTTCACTACCTTCCTCTTGAGTTGCTTGGCTTGCAAGGGACAGGTCTCCTTTCTTTGCAAACAACCCAATGGAGCCTTGCTCCTTCTGAATCCGCGCACACACATCCTCAAGATCAGGTAGAGTGTCTTCTCTAAGCAGGTGCTGGATGAGACCGTTGTAAGCCGGGTTCAGCGTGAGGAGTAGCCCAAAGACCTTGTCTTGCTCTCTCCTCTTGTTAAGCTCATCAGCATCCGTTGTGCTTGGCCTAAGCATCTCCATCTCGGACCAGAGACTCCTGAATCTCCCTAGATGCTTGGTGAACTCCATGTCTTCTTGTACAAGGTTGTTGATGGCTTGCTTCACTTCAAACACTCGGCTTAGGTTTGATGTGTTGCCATACACCTTCTTCAAAGTATCCCACAGCTCCTTAGCAGACTCACAGTAGCTGTATGCATCCAGAATAGCCGGCTCAAGTGACGCATGAAGCACAGACATCACCAGCATATCCTCTTGATGCCACTTCTCTTCCGCCTTGCTTGCAGCCTCACCATCATCCTCTCCTTGAGTGATGAGTTTTGGAGCTTCTCCGGGGGTGATGTGCTTCCACAACCCCTTGCTTCCCACCGTGGTTCTCACCATCCGAGACCACACCAAGTAGTTGGTTCCCTTGAAGACCACAGCTACCTTCATGTTCATGTTCATCCCACTCTCCATGTTGAATGATGAACTCTCTAAGCTTCAGAAACTTTATCTTGAGTTGAATGACTTGTAGAACCCTTCACAGCCTCGATCTTCAACCCACACAGCTTCAGATGATACACCACAACCAGTCTTGAACTTGAAAAGTACCCAGAAACTCTCAAACACACAAGAACACAAGAGTTTCTTCAAAGCTTCAACCTTGAGGCTTCAAAGAATCTCACACGACCTCAGGCTCTCACTAACCTGGCTCTGATACCATATCACTTTTAGTGATGTTTAGAGTGATCTGAGTATTTAGGAAAGATTAGAAGAGATTTAGAGAAGATTAAAGTATGAAATGAGATTAAGAGTCTAAAGAACTAAAGAGAGACTAAGAGAGACTCATAACTTGCTTAATCTTATTAATGAGAGAGTTTACACTTATATAGGAAGCTTAAGACACTAGGGTTTCGATTACACAAAGTAGAAAGCATGTGAGGTCAATAACCAGCTAAGAGCTCATTTGAATCCTTCCAATGAGAGTCTCCACATGTGTAAAGCATCTTTGAATATGCCTTTACCTTTCCAGCTTATGACAGCCTGTCAGACGCGCCTCCCTTATCCTTCTAATGATCAGCTCACGGTAAGAAAGGTAAAGTAACTCCAGCCTGTTTACATTTCACCTTGGCCGAGTTACTTCTTGCGGATGGTCGTTGGTACGGCCTGCGTCCGTACTGCTCTCCCTATCCGTACTGTCTGTCCGTACATGCTCCTTCTCTTACTTGCTTATTAACTCCTCAACACTTCTACACCCTCTTGAACTTCTTCTTCATATTATAGTGCATTCTTCTCAACATAAAGTGGTGGAGAATCACCAGGAAGTTGAATAAATATCATAGGAGTTGGCAAGAAGAAGTTATCCCACTTTCAAATCAGGTGATTCCAGTTTCCCAGTTTGGGAATAGCACAGCTTCATCGTCGTTCCAATCAAACCAGGATGAATCTCTTTGTGAGAAGCTTTATTTGGATACATAAAGTGGTGGAGAATCACCAGGAAATTGAAAAAATATCATAGGAGTTGGCAAGAAGAAGTTATCCCACTTTCAAATCAGGTGATTCCAGTTTCCCAGTTTGGGAATAGGACAGCTTCTTCGTCGTTCCAATCAAACCAGGATGAATCACTTTGTGAGAAGCTTGATATGAATACATAAAGTGGTGGAAAATCACCAGGAAGTTGAATAAATATCATAGGAGTTGGCAAGAAGAAGTATCCCACTTTCAAATCAGGTGATTCCAGTTTCCCAGTTTGGGAATAGGACAGCTTCTTCGTCGTTCCAATCAGACCAGGATGAATCTCTTTGTGAGAAGCTTTATTTGGATATATATAGTGGTGGAGAATCACCAGGAAGTTGAATAAATCTCATAGGAGTTGGCAAGAAGAAGTTATCCCACTTTCAAATCAGGTGATTCCAGTTTCCCAATTTGGGAATAGCACAGCTTCATCGTCGTTCCAATCAAACCAGGATGAATCACTTTGTGAGAAGCTTGATTTGGATACCTAAAGTGGTGGAGAATCACCATGAAGTTGAATAAATCTCATAGGAGTTGGGATGAAGAAGTTATCCCACTTTCAAATCAGGTGATTCAAGTTTCCCAATTTGGGAATAGCACAGCTTCATCGTCGTTCCAATCAAACCAGGATGAATCACTTTGTGAGAAGCTTGATTGGATACATAAAGTGGTGGAAAATCACCAGGAAGTTGAATAAATATCATAGGAGTTGGCAAGAAGAAGTTATCCCACTTTCAAATCAGGTGATTCCAGTTTCCCAGTTTGGGAATAGCACAGCTTCATCGTCGTTCCAATCAATCCAGGATGAATCACTTTGTGAGAAGCTTGATTTGGATACATAAAGTGGTGGAAAATCACCAGGAAGTTGAATAAATATCATAGGAGTTGGCAAGAAGAAGTTATCCCACTTTGACATCAGGTGATTCCTGTTTCCCAGTTTGGGAATAAGACAGCATCTTCGTCGTTCCAATCAAACCAGGATGACTCACTTTGTGAGAAGCTTGATTTGGATACATAAAGTGGTGGAGAATCACCAGGAAGTTGAATAAATCTCATAGGAGTTGGCAAGAAGAAGTTATCCCACTTTCAAATTAGGTGATTCCAGTTTCCCAGTTTGGGAATAGGAGAGCTTCTTCGTCGTTCCAATCAGACCAGGATGAATCTCTTTGTGAGAAGCTTTATTTGGATACATAAAGTGGTGGAGAATCACCAGGAAATTGAATAAATCTCATAGGAGTTGGCAAGAAGAAGTTATCCCACTTTCAAATCAGGTGATTCCAGTTTCCCAGTTTGGGAATAGCACAGCTTCATCGTCGTTCCAATCAAACCAGGATGAATCTCTTTGTGAGAAGCTTTATTTGGATACATAAAGTGGTGGAGAATCACCAGGAAATTGAATAAATATCATAGGAGTTGGCAAGAAGAAGTTATCCCACTTTCAAATCAGGTGATTCCAGTTTCCCAGTTTGGGAATAGGACAGCTTCTTCGTCGTTCCAATCAAACCAGGATGAATCACTTTGTGAGAAGCTTGATATGAATACATAAAGTGGTGGAAAATCACCAGGAAGTTGAATAAATATCATAGGAGTTGGCAAGAAGAAGTTATCCCACTTTCAAATCAGGTGATTCCAGTTTCCCAGTTTGGGAATAGGACAGCTTCATCGTCGTTCCAATCAAACCAGGATGAATCACTTTGTGAGAAGCTTGATTTGGATACATAAAGTGGTGGAGAATCACCAGGAAGTTGAATAAATATCATAGGAGTTGGCAAGAAGAAGTTATCCCCCTTTCAAATCAGGTGATTCCAGTTTCCCAGTTTGGGAATAAGACAGCTTCTTCGTCGTTCCAATCAAACCAGGATGACTCACGTTGTGAGAAGCTTGATTTGGATACATAAAGTGGTGGAGAACCACAAGGAAGTTGAATAAATCTCATAGGAGTTGGCAAGAAGAAGTTATCCCACTTTCAAATGAGGTGATTCCAGTTTCCCAGTTTGGGAATAGCACAGCTTCATTGTCGTTCCAATTAAACCAGGATGAATCACTTTGTGAGAAGCTTGATTTGGATACCTAAAGTGGTGGAGAATCACCAGGAAGTTGAATAAATCTCATAGGAGTTGGCAAGAAGAAATTATCCCACTTTCAAATCAGGTGATTCCAGTTTCCCAATTTGGGAATAGCACAGCTTCATCTGTGAGATTTGTAGAGTTCTCTTCTCTAGTTGTGTTTGTGTGTGTATAAACTCCAATGGAGAAAGATGAGAGCTTGCTCTAGGTGATTTAGAAAGAGAGATTGATAAGAGTGTTTACTTAAATCAGAAACAAGAGACTTTGAGAGATTAAGAGATTTAGAGACTAAGAAAGGGAGAGATTAAGAGAATCTGATTCAAGAACACTTTTCATTTCCATGAAGTGGAGAGGGGAAATCCCCCTTACTCCCTTAAACATTACAAATCGCCAAGTATAGGTTTATATAAGCTTCTACAATCTGCAACCTCATAAACCTAAATGTAATGGCTCATAATAGACTTGAAGAATGGATGGATCAGATGGAGAGTTGAGCTGGTCTTTGTCTCTCATTGGCTGTGCTCTTGCTGCTGTGTGATTGGCTCATTTGAATCTGGTCAAGGTGGAGACTGGCGCCTGATTGGCTGCTTTAAGGCTCCCTTGTATCTTCCCACATATCAGACTAGATACATGGTCCCCTTTACTTCTTTACACAGCCAACAGCCAGCCTGTTCCAGCCTGTCTTTGGCGCCACTCTCCTTTCAAACTCCCAAGGCATCTTCTTTGATTCTCCTTTGATTCCATACGACCAGAGTCATTCCCAACACCCTAATTATGCACAACTCCTCCTGGACATGTTCTGATCACGCCCTAAGCTTGCACACTTGAGCCCGGACTTTATACAATCACAAAACATCTCAAATGGGCGAGTTGTGTTCTCTCGGGTCGTACCGGTCCGTACATGCTGTACAGCCTTGCCCTAAGTTTGCACACTCGCCCATTTGCTCCTCAACATCTTCTAAGTCCCTCCTGGACTTGTCCCTATCTTTGCACAGCCCTTAGACCACTTCTGGAGCTCATAAATCACTTATGAAGCTTGATAGGCAATCTCTATAAGACTTGCCCTATCTTTGCACCAGACACAAACTCCTCCATACTTCTCCTTTGTCTCCATTTCTTTTCTTCAAGTTAACACTCCCCCTCAAGCTTGACTTTAGCTGATCCTAAGTCAAGCTTGGAACCTTGAAGAACTTCCTCATTAAAAACCTCACCAAGGAAAACCCTTTGGGACAAAACCTTGATGAGGGAAAAAGAGTAAAGCCTCCAAGGCCTAGGGATTGGCCAGTGAGTCTTTGTGCCTTACCAACAATGTAAGGGACACAAAGACTCTGGATCACGGCCCTTTCTTGTGATGCAAGGTAGATCACATCTTCTCTTGCTCATCACTCTTCATCTTGTACTCATCTCACGGTCTGATCTCCTTCACTTCCCCTTTCACCTAACCGGCTTGCTAGATGACTAGAATGGAACCTTCAGATCATCCTCTCAAGAGTATCAAGTAATAGCTGAGCCTTGGCTGCTTCTTCTTCTAGAGTTTCCACCTTGTTCTAAAGCTTCATGGTCGGATGCCTCAGCCTGTAGTACCAAGGCGGCTCTGCTTTGGCCGCCTTGGAGATTGCTTCACCATCCTCCATCTTGCTTCACAAACCGGTCTGCTCCTCTTCTTGAATAACCGCCAAGTGCTCTCATCAAGAAGTCTTCTCAACACTCCCCCTCAAGCTTGACCATGTGGAACAAGTCAAGCTTGGAAGGAGAGCTTCTTGATTCTCTACGTTTGCTCACTGCCGTCCACCTTCTTGAACCGGCACCTTTGTGATCATTTGAAGTCTTCTCAACACTCCCCCTCAAGCTTGACCATGTGGAACAAGTCAAGCTTGGGAGAGCAGCTTCATGATCACACCATCAGACCCTTGCAGCACTTCTTCAACTCGCCATCTTCAGGGAATGCTCTTGTGGAACTTTCTTCTTCTGCTCACTTAACTCCCCTCCTCAAGCTTGGATAGAATGAGGGTCCAAGCTTGGAAGTGAGCAGCCGTGAGTCTTCACTAACCAGTGGCACATAACCACTTCAGTAACCGCTCTCCATTGCTCATGACAATGGGCAATGCCTTCCTCTTTCTCTTGGATTGGTGAAGAACTAAGAACACTCCTTGTGCACCTGAAACACCACTCAAACTCCAGAGAAGATTAGACATAGGTGCATTGGGTCAGTCCTTGATTCCACATCAAGCTTGAACACCAATGTCTCACTAAAGCAATGCAAGATCAAACAAGACATCCAAGTTTCAAATCATTGCAAGCTCAGCTCTCTAAGTTCTAGTATGATCCTACAGATTCATTACAAGACACTTAGGCAATTTTTGACAGCTCCTTTACTCAGCTACTAGACATTAATCTAGTGCCTCAATGTAAGGTAACTTCAAGCCACTATGCACTAACTTTCAGTCGGTTTTTACTCATGTATGCAAGCAGATTCAATCAATCACAACAAGCACTACAATGAACCGGAGCTAAGCATTTTAAGATCAATCTCAATCACCAAACAAGTCTCTTTAAGCATCCTGGGATAGATTCTAAATTCATTTTCATTTAGCAATCTTTAAACTATCCTCAGGTTTTCAATCACATCACAACACACAACTCATCATAATCATCTGCTCATCATCAAGAAGGTTTTAAGAATCGTTTACCACAAGGAACCAGATTGGTTCCTTAACCTTTAATGAAACCGGCCATGCTTTGCTGGTCTTTAGAGTATGGATCGTCACCCACCTCCTTCACCTTCAGTTCATGGCCTCCATCTTGTACCATCAGCTTCAAAGACCCCTCCTTTCTTCATCTCCACTAGGCGCCAAGCTCTTGACACCATCTTCTTTGGAACCGGATGTGATCTTCTCTTGGACAAGGCGCCTTGGTACAAGGATAGCTAGGCCTTGTCCATACACCTTTGCTTCCAATGAGAACTACCATCAGGACAGGAAGAGAACAGGATGAGGAACCATGAGAACTCGCCAAGCTTCAGTCTTCTTCTTCATAAGAGGCTGAACCGGATGGAGAGAGCTTCAATGGTTTGGATTTGAGCTGAGGAGAGAGCAGTGGGTTCGCGGAAGCTTCAGCTCAGGTTCTGATGAACCTGGCTCTGATACCATGTGAGATTTGTAGAGTTCTCTTCTCTAGTTGTGTTTGTGTGTGTATAAACTCCAATGGAGAAAGATGAGAGCTTGCTCTAGGTGATTTAGAAAGAGAGATTGATAAGAGTGTTTACTTAAATCAGAAGCAAGAGACTTTGAGAGATTAAGAGATTTAGAGACTAAGAAAGGGAGAGATTAAGAGAATCTGATTCAAGAACACTTTTCATTTCCATGAAGTGGAGAGGGGAAATCCCCCTTACTCCCTTAAACATTACAAATCGCCAAGTATAGGTTTATATAAGCTTCTACAATCTGCAACCTCATAAACCTAAATGTAATGGCTCATAATAGACTTGAAGAATGGATGGATCAGATGGAGAGTTGAGCTGGTCTTTGTCTCTCATTGGCTGTGCTCTTGCTGCTGTGTGATTGGCTCATTTGAATCTGGTCAAGGTGGAGACTGGCGCCTGATTGGCTGCTTTAAGGCTCCCTTGTATCTTCCCACATATCAGACTAGATACATGGTCCCCTTTACTTCTTTACACAGCCAACAGCCAGCCTGTTCCAGCCTGTCTTTGGCGCCACTCTCCTTTCAAACTCCCAAGGCATCTTCTTTGATTCTCCTTTGATTCCATACGACCAGAGTCATTCCCAACACCCTAATTATGCACAACTCCTCCTGGACATGTTCTGATCACGCCCTAAGCTTGCACACTTGAGCCCGGACTTTGCACAATCACAAAACATCTCAAATGGGCGAGTTGTGTTCTCTCGGGTCGTACCGGTCCGTACATGCTGTACAGCATTGCCCTAAGTTTGCACACTCGCCCATTTGCTCCTCAACATCTTCTAAGTCCCTCCTGGACTTGTCCCTATCTTTGCACAGCCCTTAGACCACTTCTGGAGCTCATAAATCACTTCTGAAGCTTGATAGGCAATCTCTATAAGACTTGCCCTATCTTTGCACCAGACACAAACTCCTCCATACTTCTCCTTTGTCTCCATTTCTTTTCTTCAAGTTGACATCATCGTCGTTCCAATCAAACCAGGATGAATCACTTTGTGAGAAGCTTGATTTGGATACCTAAAGTGGTGGAGAATCACCAGGAAGTTGAATAAATCTCATAGGAGTTGGGATGAAGAAGTTATCCCACTTTCAAATCAGGTGATTCAAGTTTCCCAGTTTGGGAATAGCACAGCTTCATCGTCGTTCCAATCAAACCAGGATGAATCACTTTGTGAGAAGCTTGATATGGATACATAAAGTGGTGGAAAATCACCAGGAAGTTGAATAAATATCATAGGAGTTGGCAAGAAGAAGTTATCCCACTTTCAAATCAGGTGATTCCAGTTTCCCAGTTTGGGAATAGCACAGCTTCATCGTCGTTCCAATCAATCCAGGATGAATCACTTTGTGAGAAGCTTGATTTGGATACATAAAGTGGTGGAGAATCACCAGGAAGTTGAATAAATATCATAGGAGTTGGCAAGAAGAAGTTATCCCACTTTGGAATCACCTATCAGGTGATTCCAGTTTCCCAGTTTGGGAATGAGACAGCTTCTTCGTCGTTCCAATCAAACCAGGATGACTCACTTTGTGAGAAGCTTGATTTGGATACATAAAGTGGTGGAGAATCACAAGGAAGTTGAATAAATCTCATAGGAGTTGGCAAGAAGAAGTTATCCCACTTTCATATCAGGTGATTCCAGTTTCCCAGTTTGGGAATAGGAGAGCTTCTTCGTCGTTCCAATCAGACCAAGATGAATCTCTTTGTGAGAAGCTTTATTTGGATACATAAAGTGGTGGAGAATCACCAGGAAATTGAATAAATCTCATAGGAGTTGGCAAGAAGAAGTTATCCCACTTTCAAATCAGGTGATTCCAGTTTCCCAGTTTGGGAATAGCACAGCTTCATTGTCGTTCCAATCAAACCAGGATGAATCACTTTGTGAGAAGCTTGATTTGGATACCTAAAGTGGTGGAGAATCACCAGGAAGTTGAATAAATCTCATAGGAGTTGGCAAGAAGAAATCATCCCAGTTTCAAATCAGGTGATTCCAGTTTCCCAATTTGGGAATAGCACAGCTTCATCGTCGTTCCAATCAAACCAGGATGAATCACTTTGTGAGAAGCTTGATTTGGATACCTAAAGTGGTGGAGAATCACCAGGAAGTTGAATAAATCTCATAGGAGTTGGGATGAAGAAGTTATCCCACTTTCAAATCAGGTGATTCAAGTTTCCCAGTTTGGGAATAGCACAGCTTCATCGTCGTTCCAATCAAAACAGGATGAATCACTTTGTGAGAAACTTGATATGGATACATAAAGTGGTGGAAAATCACCAGGAAGTTGAATAAGTATCATAGGAGTTGGCAAGAAGAAGTTATCCCACTTTCAAATCAGGTGATTCCAGTTTCCCAGTTTGGGAATAGCACAGCTTCATCGTCGTTCCAATCAATCCAGGATGAATCACTTTGTGAGAAGCTTGATTTGGATACATAAAGTGGTGGAGAATCACCAGGAAATTGAATAAATATCATAGGAGTTGGCAAGAAGAAGTTATCCCACTTTCAAATCAGGTGATTCCAGTTTCCCAGTTTGGGAATAGCACAGCTTCATCGTCGTTCCAATCAATCCAGGATGAATCACTTTGTGAGAAGCTTGATATGGATACATAAAGTGGTGGA
Source organism: Brassica rapa (assembly GCF_000309985.2). Taxonomy (NCBI): domain Eukaryota; kingdom Viridiplantae; phylum Streptophyta; class Magnoliopsida; order Brassicales; family Brassicaceae; genus Brassica; species Brassica rapa. Next base: position 24,162 of record NW_022610217.1, read on the forward strand.
AAATCACCAGGAAGTTGAATAAATATCATAGGAGTTGGCAAGAAGAAGTTATCCCACTTTCAAATCAGGTGATTCCAGTTTCCCAGTTTGGGAATAGCACAGCTTCATCGTCGTTCCAATCAATCCAGGATGAATCACTTTGTGAGAAGCTTGATTTGGATACATAAAGTGGTGGAGAATCACCAGGAAGTTGAATAAATATCATAGGAGTTGGCAAGAAGAAGTTATCCCACTTTGACATCAGGTGATTCCTGTTTCCCAGTTTGGGAATAAGACAGCATCTTCGTCGTTCCAATCAAACCAGGATGACTCACTTTGTGAGAAGCTTGATTTGGATACATAAAGTGGTGGAGAATCACCAGGAAGTTGAATAAATCTCATAGGAGTTGGCAAGAAGAAGTTATCCCACTTTCAAATTAGGTGATTCCAGTTTCCCAGTTTGGGAATAGGAGAGCTTCTTCGTCGTTCCAATCAGACCAGGATGAATCTCTTTGTGAGAAGCTTTATTTGGATACATAAAGTGGTGGAGAATCACCAGGAAATTGAATAAATCTCATAGGAGTTGGCAAGAAGAAGTTATCCCACTTTCAAATCAGGTGATTCCAGTTTCCCAGTTTGGGAATAAGACAGCTTCTTCGTCGTTCCAATCAAACCAGGATGACTCACTTTGTGAGAAGCTTGATTTGGATACCTAAAGTGGTGGAGAATCACCAGGAAGTTGAATAAATTTCATAGGAGTTGGGATGAAGAAGTTATCCCACTTTCAAATCAGGTGATTCAAGTTTCCCAGTTTGGGAATAGCACAGCTTCATCGTCGTTCCAATCAAACCAGGATGAATCACTTTGTGAGAAGCTTGATATGGATACATAAAGTGGTGGAAAATCACCAGGAAGTTGAATAAATATCATAGGAGTTGGCAAGAAGAAGTTATCCCACTTTCAAATCAGGTGATTCCAGTTTCCCAGTTTGGGAATAGCACAGCTTCATCGTCGTTCCAATCAATCCAGGATGAATCACTTTGTGAGAAGCTTTATTTGGATACATAAAGTGGTGGAGAATCACCAGGAAGTTGAATAAATATCATAGGAGTTGGCAAGAAGAAGTTATCCCACTTTGAAATCAGGTGATTCCAGTTTCCCAGTTTGGGAATGAGACAGCTTCTTCGTCGTTCCAATCAAACCAGGATGACTCACTTTGTGAGAAGCTTAATTTGGATACATAAAGTGGTGGAGAATCACCAGGAAGTTGAATAAATCTCATAGGAGTTGGCAAGAAGAAGTTATCCCACTTTCAAATCAGGTGATTCCAGTTTCCCAGTTTGGGAATAGGAGAGCTTCTTCGTCGTTCCAATCAGACCAAGATGAATCTCTTTATGAGAAGCTTTATTTGGATACATAAAGTGGTGGAGAATCACCAGGAAATTGAATAAATCTCATAGGAGTTGGCAAGAAGAAGTTATCCCACTTTCAAATCAGGTGATTCCAGTTTCCCAGTTTGGGAATAGCACAGCTTCATTGTCGTTCCAATCAAACCAGGATGAATCACTTTGTGAGAAGCTGTATTTGGATACCTAAAGTGGTGGAGAATCACCAGGAAGTTGAATAAATCTCATAGGAGTTGGGATGAAGAAGTTATCCCACTTTCAAATCAGGTGATTCCAGTTTCCCAGTTTGGGAATAGGACAGCTTCTTCGTCGTTCCAATCAAACCAGGATGAATCACTTTGTGAGAAGCTTGATATGGATACATAAAGTGGTGGAAAATCACCAGGAAGTTGAATAAATATTATAGGAGTTGGCAAGAAGAAGTTATCCCACTTTCAAATCAGGGGATTCCAGTTTCCCAGTTTGAGAATAGCACAGCTTCATCGTCGTTCCAATCAAACCAGGATGAATCACTTTGTGAGAAGCTTGATTTGGATACATAAAGTGGTGGAGAATCACCAGGAAGTTGAATAAATCTCATAGGAGTTGGCAAGAAGAAGTTATCCCACTTTCAAATCAGGTGATTCCAGTTTCCCAGTTTGGGAATAGGAGAGCTTCTTCATCGTTCCAATCAGACCAGGATGAATCTCTTTGTGAGAAGCTTTATTTGGATACAAAAAGTGGTGGAGAATCACCAGGAAGTTGAATAAATCTCATAGGAGTTGGCAAGAAGAAGTTATCCCACTTTCAAATCAGGTGATTCCAGTTTCCCAGTTTGGGAATAAGACAGCTTCTTCGTCATTCCAATCAAACCAGGATGACTCACTTTGTGAGAAGCTTGATTTGGATACATAAAGTGGTGGAGAATCACCAGGAAGTTGAATAAATCTCATAGGAGTTGGCAAGAAGAAGTTATCCCACTTTCAAATCAGGTGATTCCAGTTTCCCAGTTTGGGAATAGGACAGCTTCTTCGTCGTTCCAATCAGACCAGGATGAATCTCTTTGTGAGAAGCTTTATTTGGAAATATAAAGTGGTGGAGAATCACCAGGAAGTTGAATAAATCTCATAGGAGTTGGCAAGAAGAAGTTATCCCACTTTCAAATCAGGTGATTCCAGTTTCCCAATTTGGGAATAGCACAGCTTCATCGTCGTTCCAATCAAACCAGGATGAATCACTTTGTGAGAAGCTTGATTTGGATACCTAAAGTGGTGGAGAATCACCAGGAAGTTGAATAAATCTCATAGGAGTTGGGATGAAGAAGTTATCCCACTTTCAAATCAGGTGATTCAAGTTTCCCAATTTGGGAATAGCACAGCTTCATCGTCGTTCCAATCAAACCAGGATGAATCACTTTGTGAGAAGCTTGATATGGATACATAAAGTGGTGGAAAATCACCAGGAAGTTGAATAAATATCATAGGAGTTGGCAAGAAGAAGTTATCCCACTTTCAAATCAGGTGATTCCAGTTTCCCAGTTTGGGAATATTAAAGTGAAGCAAGACAAGGAGATGTGAAGGCCAAACAAAGGAAGTGAAGGCCAAGCATCTCCACACCAAACTAAAGAAGAAGAAGCTATCCAAGCCATGAACAAGCCTCAAGAGAGTGATCACACGGCCAAGACAATGAAAAGATGATCAAGGTGTGTGTGCAAGAAGAGAAGGAGGCTGTAGAGTCATGAAGTGTGTTGCAAGTATTCAAGACTTGTGCATCAAGGAAAGGAGCCAACAAATGAAACAACAGAAGAAGAGGTACTTGAAAAGAGTCTGGTACATACAACCTTGCTGTACAAGGCAGTCCGTACAGTCTTGGCTTCCAAGTAACCAAGCTTAACCTAGAGTGACTTGGAAGGCAAGGAAAGTAGTGAGCTCGTCCAGCTTGATATTCTGAAGCAGATTTGAAGTTTAAACAAGCTTATGACCGTTGGAGAGTCAAGGGAAAAGATCTGGTTTGAATTGAGGCAAGGAAAGTCACATGTGGTGCTTTGGAGAAGCAACTGGCCTGTCACTTTCACTTAAGCAAGCTGTGCCAACCTCTCTCCTGTCCCTTTCTCCTCATCTGGTCGTGCCTCTTCCTGTTCTCATCCTCCTTGGCTGCTTCTAATAGCTTTGTTTATTCATTCCTCCTAGGATAGTATTAGTTTAATCTCTCCTTTGTCTTGTTGCTGCTGCTGTAAAACCTAAGGCTCTCCTCTATAAATAAAGAGGCAGCCTCATTGTAATGAACACACAAGAAATAAGAGACAAGCATTCATAAATTTCGTGTATAACTCATCTCTTTACTAAGTGTTCTTTAAATTAGTCACAATGTAGGGAGTTAAGGTATACATGTATTTGGTCTGCCTAAGGGCAGATCATGCTTGCCCATTCTACTCTAAAATCAGTTTAAACTCTTCTTTATCTTCTCTTAAACTCTAGCTTACTGATTCTATTTCCTATTCTCCTTAAGTGAACAAACTGAAAGTGTTGTGTCACTTCTCAAGGAATAGATTCAAACTAGAGTCTTTAATCTGTTCTTAGTTTAATTCTAATTATTGTATGAATCTCACAGCCACTTAATCTCTCTAGATTCAGATGGTTGTGTAGATTATTTTGCTGAGAGGATTCAATCACAAGTTGATTGTCTCTTCCATTCTTAAAGAGTGAGTTCATGTTCTTAGCTATTCATAGCTTTTCCAACAGGGAATAGCACAGCTTCATCGTCGTTCCAATCAATCCAGGATGAATCACTTTGTGAGAAGCTTGATTTGGATACATAAAGTGGTGGAGAATCACCAGGAAGTTGAATAAATATCATAGGAGTTGGCAAGAAGAAGTTATCCCACTTTGACATCAGGTGATTCCTGTTTCCCAGTTTGGGAATAAGACAGCATCTTCGTCGTTCCAATCAAACCAGGATGACTCACTTTGTGAGAAGCTTGATTTGGATACATAAAGTGGTGGAGAATCACCAGGAAGTTGAATAAATCTCATAGGAGTTGGCAAGAAGAAGTTATCCCACTTTCAAATCAGGTGATTCCAGTTTCCCAGTTTGGGAATAGGAGAGCTTCTTCGTCGTTCCAATCAGACCAAGATGAATCTCTTTGTGAGAAGCTTTATTTGGATACATAAAGTGGTGGAGTAACAAGGAAAGGAGCCAACAAATGAAACAAGAAGCAAGCCATTATGGATTCAAGGCAAGTAGAAGAAAAGATGCTGCATTGACTTGAAATGGAAGTTGGTTCATTCAGACTTGATCCACAAGCTACCATCTTGACCTAACTTACCTTGCAAGGCAAGAATGAAGTTGTATAGAATTAATATGGACGTGGGGAAGGTCTGAGAAGTCAAGGAAACATGTTTGAATTTAAATATGAAAGGCTGGTTTCCTTGTGAAGAGAAAAGTCACATGGGTGCATAAGAAAGGGAGCTGGGCTGTCACTATCAACCTAAGGAGGCTGTGCCTCTCCTCCTGTCCCTTTCTACTCTTCCTGGACGTGCCATACATTGGCTGTATCTCCTTTGGCATGTTCTGGTTCCCTACAGAATTATTTGTTTATGTTTTCATGTTTTAATAATTGTTTAGTCTTGTGTATTGCCTATTTAAAGGCTTCTCCATCACTTGTAATAATCATCCAGTATCAATACAAGTTCTCTTAGTCTAATTTCGTGGCTCTCTCTCCCTTGCTTGTGTCTAAACAATATTCACAATGTAAGGAGTTTAGAGTTATGGTTTAGAGGCTGCCTTAACTCTCTTTCTCTTAAGGCAGCCTAATACTTGTAAAACTCACTCTAAACTCTTCTTTATCTTCTCTTAAACTCTAGCTTACTGATTCTATTTCCTATTCTCCTTAAGTGAACAAACTGAAAGTGTTGTGTCACTTCTCAAGGAATAGATTCAAACTAGAGTCTTTAATCTGTTCTTAGTTTAATTCTAATTATTGTATCAATCTCACAGCCACTTAATCTCTCTAGATTCAGATGGTTGTGTAGATTATTTTGCTGAGAGGATTCAATCACAAGTTGATTGTCTCTTCCATTCTTAAAGAGTGAGTTCATGTTCTTAGCTATTCTCAGCTTTTCCAACAATAGATCCCTGCTCCCTTTGGATTTGTGCACACACCTCCTCAAGGTCCGGAAGCTTGTCTGACCTCAACATGTGCTGAATGAGTTGAGTGTAGGCCGGGTTCAGTGTGAGAAGCAACCCAAAGACCTTGTCTTGCTCGCGCCTCTCATTCAGCTGATCTGGATCAGTTGTGCTCGGCCTCAGCATCTCCAGCTCTGACCATAAGGACCTGACCTCCCCAAGTGCTTAGTGAACTCCATGTCCTCTTGTGCAAGACGTTTGATCGCTAGCTTCACTTCAAACACACGGCTGAGGTTGGAAGTGTTCCCATACACCTTCTTCAGCGTGTCCCACAGCTCTTTGGCTGATTCACAGTAGCTGTAAGCATCCAAGATAGCTGGGTCCAAGGATGCGTGTAGAACCGTCATCACCAGCATGTCTTCTTGTTGCCATTTCTCCACAGCCGCTTCATTGGAGACCTCTTCTTGATCTCCTCCCTGAGTAATGAGTTTCGGAGCCTCCCCTGTTGTGATGTGCCCCCACAAACCCTTACTTCCCACCGCAGTCTTCACCATCCGAGACCACACAAGGTAGTTGCTACCCTTGAAAGTAACCGCCACCTTCATCCTCATGCTCATCCCATGCTCCATCTTTACTCAGCTTGACTTGAACAGCTTGAATCTGATGAAATCTTGAGTCTTGAATCACGTACACACCCAACCTTGAGTTTTGAGTCACGCACAACCACAGAACGCAGCGCAGCTCCAACACCTTCAAAGCTACTCGCGTGTAGCTTCAAAGCCTTGTAACTCTCTAAAGATCAAACCCCAGATTCTAATGAACCTGGCTCTGATACCATATGAGATTAAGAGATCTTTAGAGTACTAGAATGTAAGTGAGAGTTTTAGGTGAAGTTTAGAAAGATTATGAAAGACTAAGTAACTTGAGAATCGTTAGAGTCTAAGAGAGAACCATAGTGTCTAAGAGATTAGAGAGACTCAAACTGCATAATCTTTATTAGTGTTGAGAGTTACAATAGATAGAGAGCTACTAGGTTTCAAATCGCAAAGGTAAAGAGTAGCATGTTAAGGTCAAGGTTAAGGAATCAAATCAACCACTAATAAGCATCACAACGCTTATGGCATCTTCGACTAAAGTTGCTTTAGCTTTCCAGCCTTCCCAGCCTGGTAATGCGGCGTCCTTATCCCTTAAAACGGTCTGATCCTTCTCCACTTGAGTAACTCTTCCAT
>NW_022610218.1:0-31138 GCF_000309985.2 Brassica rapa
TCTGAATCAAGTGATTAAACAAGAAAACGTGACTAGCAAGTTAAAGGAAGAAGAAGAAAAAATACTAAACACTAAAACAAAATGGGCAATTTCTGATTTCCTCTCTTTTTTTTTTTTTTTTTAAATAAAGTTTGCAAGTAAACAAAATCTTTTGGAAAGGAATAAGTTTCGGTTGACCAGAAGAAGGAAAACTTTCAAAAAACTCCACCAAAATTTGGAAACTCGGATATTAACTTAATTCTAACAGCTTTTATGTTTTTTTTTTTAAAGATATGAATCTAAGCAACAATTAAATCGACAGGATGAAGAACAAATGAAGAACACAACTTTTTATGGGTTTTAATATTTTTGACAGAAATAAAGAACTAAATGCAACAAATGCAACAAATGACAAACAATTTTATTTTTATGGTTTTATGAAATAGAAACAAGATAAACAAGATGCAACAGAAACAAATATGACTTTTTATAGGTTTTATATGATTATGCAAACAAAACTAAATGAAAAACAAAATGCAAAACAAAATTAAAAGATATAAAGGTTGGATGAACACAACCTGGGGATAGGGGCTTTAAGCTCTGATACCAAAAATGATACAAGCCTAAGCTAACAAAGGCTAGATCACAAGGCAACAAGAGTTGTCAAGCTTGAATGGGTCGATTGTCGCCACAAAGGGTTGCGGAAATATCCCTTTGATAAGACCAGAAGCCTGTGCCTATGTGAATCCACACCAAGACAGAGACCTACACTTGTATCCTAGAATGAATCCACAAACTAAGGAGACAAGCAAACGGACAAGAAATCTAAAGGAATCCACCTAAAGACTAATTGAACAAAACAAAGACAAACTTTGTAAACTTAATAATACTTTATTAATTTCGTGCAAGGGTGATTTACAATGAGACTTAGCTCTGTTTAAATAGAAAAGAACACAAATGCCTAAAAGAATAACTTGGAAAGAAATAATAAGTGAAAAACTAGCCGTTGGACTTAGTTGGTGCAGAATCTGTCCATGTATGGAAGTTGTCTTCTCTCCTTGTATCTTGTGAGTTTGGGCAGAAATAAATGCATCCGTGGGGATCCTTTGATGTCTGGATAGTCTCTAAGTCGTGCCTGAACAGAAGGGGAGATAGCCGTTGGTCTTTAATAACTCCAAGTGTGAATGCATCCATGTAAGGTAAGTTGACAAATAAGGGATTCATCTTGATCCTGTGGCTGCTGGTGCATGGTAGAAACTCTCCAACTGCTCTTAGATATAATGAATAATCTCCTGGTTTCCACACGTGAGTTTGAGTTGCACACTCCTTAAGCAAAGAATTACTTTCCTTAATTAGAACCAGTTCGGATGCAGTGTAGATAGTCTGACTTGTAACGGGAATATCTCCTAAACCATTACTCCTTTTGGTATGAAACCAATTTGCTGCGTGCTCTGCTTGAGTTGAGAATCTATAGCAACCGGTTTGCACGGTTAAATTCCTCATGGTTGCAAAGATATCTTTCTTTGAGTGAATCTATGTTGCTGCTGGCTCCAATGTAGCTTGTATGGTTGATCTCATGAGTTGGAGGTCCAGCTACTGACTTGAGGTCCTCATCACTAGCCAACAAGGCTGAGGAAGGAGCGCAAGCTAACCGTGCAGCATACGACTGATGAGAGGAAGTATGGTGATGAGAGGAGGTTTGGAGGCAACTGTGATCACTGCAAGAAGCCGGGACACAAGAGGAGCCAGTGCTGGATCCTTCATCCCCATCTCAAGCCGGCCAAGTTCAACAAGGATCGAGAAGCCAGAGCTAACCTGTCTACTGAAGCAGTGAAGCCGGTCCATCAGGAGCAGGCTCAAATGCACAAGTGGGTGAAAGCGCAGGCAAGGCAATGGCAACTCACTACACGGCCGCAAAGAGTTTGGAGCATGAAGTGATCCGCGAATCTGACATTGATGCCCTCATCAAAGCTCTTAAGGAGTCTGGTACATTCGGAAACACTCTTGGTTACTCTTATACTGCTCATTGATGCCTAGGAATGAGAATAGGTTGATAGATATCATTGAGAAATTAAAACTGAGAAATGAATCACCTAGAACTCATCTTGCTAGAGGCATAAAACCATTGATTGTTGACTCTGGTGCATCTCATCACATGATTAGTGATGATAGCTTGATCAAAAACATAGAACCTGCTCATGGACATGTAATGATTGCAAATGGAGATAGAATTCCCATTAAAGGTGTAGGAGACTTAAAGCTATTTGAGAGTCACCTAGCTCAACATGGGATTCTACATCAGACAAGTTGTCCATACACTCCTCAACAGAACGGTGTAGCTGAGAGAAAGAATAGACACCTAATGGAGGTGGCAAGGTCTATGATGTTTCATACAAGTGTGCCTAAGAGATTCTGGAGTGATGTTGTGATCTCGGCTTGTTATCTAATCAATAGGATCCAACCAAGATCCTGGAAGATCAAGCTCCTTATGAAGTTCTAACAGAAGCAAACCTGTGCTGGATCACTTAAGAGTCTTTGGATGCGTGTGCTTTGTACTTGTACCCGGGGAGCTAAGGAATAAGCTAGAAGCAAAGAGCACAAGAGCCATGTTCATTGGCTACTCAACGTCACAAAAGGGATACAAATGCTATGATTCAGAAGCCAGGAGAGTTCTTGTGTCTAGAGATGTGAAGTTCTTGGAGGATAAGAGCTTTTATGGAGATAGAAAGTGGGAAGATCTTGAAGACTTGTCTCAACCATCTGATCGAGCTACAAGTCTTAGGCGTGTACTGGAAGGACTTGGAATCAACATGTCCCAGGATCAGCAACCATCAAAGGAGAATGAAGCTGAAGAACCATCACACCATGATCATGAGGGGGGAAATGAGGCTGAGCCTGAAGATCATGAGGATCAAGACTCAGATAGTCATGGTCAAGGTGTGATACAAAGAGAGGAAGAATCCATACAAGAAGATTATGTGGAACCAAATGAACCAAATGAAGTAGAAAGAGAAGCAGTTCAGCCTACGGTGGTGCAGCCTACGGTGGTGGAGGTGGAACAAGCCCCGTTAAGGAGAAGCACACGGCTGAAGAGAGATGCTTCCAACTGGGTAAACACGAGAGTGTACTACAATGCTCAAGCTGTGAAGCATCCCTCTCAGGCTGTGTGCTCATTTGCGAGCTATCCAAAGGAACATTGTGCATTCATTACAAGCTTAGATGAGAGCAGTGTACCAAGATCATATGAAGAAGCAATGTTACATGAAGATTGGAAAGAATCAGTGGGTGATGAAGCAAATGCTATGATAAAGAATGACACTTGGTTTGAAAGTGAGTTACCAAGAGGGAAGAAGGCAGTAACAAGCAAGTGGATATTCACTATCAAGTATCTACCTGATGGAACTATTGAGAGGAAGAAGACAAGATTGGTGGCTAGAGGATACACTCAAACATATGGGGAAGACTATATTGATACCTTTGCCCCTGTTGCCAAACTCCATACCATAAGAATTGTACTATCTCTTGCTGTGAATCTTGAGTGGGAAATTTGGCAGATGGATGTGAAGAATGCCTTTCTTCAAGGAGAGCTAGAGGATGAAGTGTATATGCATCCTCCACCGGGTCTAGAGCACCTTGTGAAACCTGGAAATGTATTGAGACTCAAGAAGGCTATCTATGGGTTGAAGCAATCTCCTAGAGCGTGGTATAACAAGCTGAGCACTACCTTAAATGGGTGTGGGTTCAAGAAGTCTGAATTGGATCACACTCTCTTCACTCTCACTACACCCTCAGGTATCATCTGTCTACTTGTATATGTTGATGACATTATCATAACAGGTAGTGATAAGGCTGGTATAAAAGCCACAAAGGAGTTTTTGAAGTCTGTGTTTGAAATCAAAGACTTAGGAGAAATGAAATACTTCCTTGGAATTGAGTTGTGTAGATCTAAGGAAGGATTGTTCATTTCCCAAAGGAAGTACACACTTGATCTTTTGAAAGATGCTGGTATACAAGGAGATAAGACAGCAAAGATGCCTCTTGAAGATGGATACAAGATTCCACGTGAGGGGGAGATTGAAGATAGCAAGGCCTTTCATGATCCAAAGCTATACAGGAAGTTAGTAGGGAAGCTCATCTACCTCACCATCACACGACCAGACATTTGCTTTGCTGTGAACCAAGTGAGCCAGCATATGCAAGTTCCAAAGGATCATCACTGGCGCATGGTGGAGAGACTGCTCTTGTATCTAAACGGGACATCAAGCCTTGGAGTTTGGATGGGATGCAACAAGAGTACTGAAGTAGTGGGATATTGTGATGCGGATTGGGCTGGAGATAGAGCAGACAGAAGATCAACCACTGGCTACTGTACATTCATTGGAGGCAACTTGGTGACTTGGAAGCGCAAGAAGCAGAAGGTGGTGTCTTGTTCAAGTGCTGAAGCTGAGTATAGAGCAATGCTGAAGCTTACCAATGAGTTGGTATGGATCAAAGGGATCTTGAAGCATTTGGAGATAGAGCAAGCAACTCCAATGACTATGCATTGTGACAATCAAGCGGCTATACACATTGCAACCAACTCAGTCTTCCATGAGAGAACCAAGCACATTGAAGTTGATTGTCACAAGGTGAGGCAGATGATTGTCTTGGGAGTAATCTTGCCATGCTACACAAGGAGTGAGGATCAACTTGCGGATGTGTTCACCAAGGCTGCAAGACAAAAGACTATGGAGTCCATTCATACAATATTGGGACTCATAGATCTTTCCTCAAGGAGCTGATCCCCTTTGCCATGAGGTCTTTACTCTTTTTCCCTCATCAAGGTTTTGTCCCAATGGGTTTTCCTTGGTGAGGTTTTTAATGAGGAAGATCTCATGGCTGTTCCAAGTTTGAATGGATTCTAGAATTCAAGCTTGAGGGGGAGTGTTGAAATGAGTTGAGTATAAGCAAGGGAAGTGATGGGGTATAAGGAAGCATTATGAGAAGGATGTGTTAAGGAAGGGATGAGGTATGTGAAAGAATATGAGATTTGTTTAAGTCATTATGAGAATTATGAAGAAGGTGAAGAGAATCGAGAGAGAGAGAGAGAGAGAGAGAATCGCATAAGACTAAAGAGAAGAGGAACTCATTTCCTTGATTCATTTTGTGTCTGGTTACATCCTTAATATAGACTACAAGTTGCTATACTAAGACAAACAAGAAACTATAAACAATGTAGACAAATAGGACAAGCTGAGCTCGGACAGGTGAGGTGATAGTGACCTCTCGCCAATCTCTCTCTTCCTTAACCTCACATGTGATCTTGCTTTGTTCCTTAGCTTCCAACGGTCACCTTCTTTATATTAAACAACTCCAGGGACTTAGGATGCTCTTACACGCGATCTCATGTCAATGCCTTACCAGTACTTGCCTTGATATCCAAGCTAGGTTAAGGGAGAGATATCCGTACACCCTTGTACGGATGCGCCACTTAACTCCTCATCAAGCATGCTTCTCTTGATCTCTACTTCTTGTTTATACTCTGAATGTCTTCATGTCAACACTCCCCCTCAAGCTTGACAGTGGTGAGTGTCAAGCTTGGAAAGGCATGAAGTATTCCCTCATTAAAACCTTTACTTGGAAAAACCACTTGGGATAAAAACCAAGCAAAGGAAAAAGAGTAGAACACTCCATGGTGAGGGGATCATTGACATGGAATGTTTATGAGTCCAAGCCTAGGAAGGATGGACTCACAAACTTTGTTGCTGGCTGCCTTGGTGAATATGTCAGCTAGTTGATCTTCACTTCTTGTGTAGCATGGAAGAATCACTTGCTGCTCCACTGCTTGTCTCACCTTGTGACAGTCCACTTCTATATGCTTAGTCCTCTCATGGAACACAGAGTTTGATGCAATGTGTATTGCTGCCTGATTGTCACAATGCATAGTCATTGGCGTGGAGATCTCTATGCCCAAGTCCTTTAGCAGTCCCTTGATCCATATGAGTTCACTAGTAAGCTTCCTCATAGATCGGTACTCTGCCTCAGCACTTGAGCAAGAGACCACCTTCTGCTTCTTGCTCTTCCATGTGACTAGGTTTCCTCCAATAAAGGTGCAATAGCCTGTGGTTGATCTCCTATCAACTCGATCTCCAGCCCAATCAGCATCACAATACCCAACAACTTCAGTACTCTTGTTGCACGCCATCCACACTCCTTGACCTGGCGCCTCTCTTAAGTATCTCAAGATCCTTTCCACCATGTTCCAATGATGTACCTTAGGAGCTTGCATATGTTGGCTCACTTGGTTCACAGCAAAACACACATCCGGCCTTGTGATAGTAAGATAGATAAGCTTCCCAACCATTCTTCTATACCTCTTGACATCCTCAAAGGGAGTTGCATCAAACTCCCCCTCACGCATAACCTTGTAGCCTTCTTCTAGTGGTGTCTTGGCCACTCTTCCTCCAAGGTCTCCTGCCTCCTTTATAATGTCCAAAGTATACTTTCTTTGGGACAGAAACAATCCTTCCTTTGTTCTGCACATCTCAATGCCGAGGAAGTACTTCAGCTCTCCTAGATCCTTGATGTCAAATGCAGTCTTGAGGAATGTCTTGGTTGAGTTGATTCCCTCCTTGTTACTACCAGTGATGATAATATCATCCACATAGACTAGGATTACCACAATCCCTTGCTTGCTTGTGAGAGTAAAGAGTGTATGATCAGCTTGAGACTTCACAAAGCCTCTTCCATTCAGTGTAGTACTTAGCTTGTGGTACCAGGCTCTTGGTGATTGCTTTAAGCCATAGATAGCCTTTCTGAGTCTAAGAACATTCCCTGGTTTCACCATCTCTTCCATTCCGGGAGGTGGCCTCATGTATACTTCATCTTCTAGTTCACCTTGCAAGAAAGCGTTCTTCACATCCATTTGCCAAAGATCCCACTCTAGGTTCACTGCTAGTGAGAGGACTATCCGGATTGTATGAAGCTTGGCCACTGGTGCAAAGGTGTCTAGATAGTCTTCTCCATACACTTGTGTGTATCCCCTTGCCACCAGCCTGGTCTTCTTTCTTTCTGGTTTCCCATTTGCAAGATACTTGATGGTGTGTATGAGTCTACTGGTCACGGCTTTCTTCCCTCTTGGAAGCTCTGTCTCATACCAGGTGTTGTTTCTTTCCATAGCTCCCATTTCATCATTCACTGATTCCCTCCATTCATCATTATCCATAGCTTCTGCATATGTTCTTGGTATCCATTCCTGATCCAATGAACCCACAAAGGCTTGATGTTCTTCTGGATAGTAAGCAAGGGAGCACACGGCACTGGGTGGATGAGCTATTGCCTCTGCGTTGAAGTATACTCTAGTGTTGTTCCAGTTTGAAACCGGTTTCCTCTGTCTTGTGCTTCTCCTAAGCTGCTGCACCTCTTGTACATCTTCTTGTCCACTTGATTCGACTCCTCCAGAGTTCACATCAGTGGTTTGGTCAGCCTCTTGCTGCATCTGCTCATCCGGATCATGAACATTAGGATCATTGCTCTCAGCTTCATGATCATTGTTGTTCCCCCATTCAGGATCAGGATGAGGATGTGGGGTTGTGGTAGAATCTTGTGGAGCTCTCACTGTCTCCGGAACAGCTCCAGTCTCCTGAGTGCCAGCAGATGGAAACAAACTGATTCCCAAGTTCTGCATAAGCCGCCTTAGTGTGTCTGCTCTGTCCGAGGAAGGTTGAGAGAGATCTTTGAGCTCATCCCAACTTTTCTTCTCAAAGTATCCTCTGGATTCCACAAACTTCACATCTCTGGAGACTAAGACCTTCCTGGCCTCTGGAACATAGCATTTATACCCCTTTTGGGTAGTGGAATAGCCAAGAAAAACTGCCTTGGTGCTCCGTGGCTCAAGCTTGTTTCTCTGTCCATCTGGCTGCAAGACATAACACAAGCAACCAAATACACGTAAATGATCAATAGAGGGTTTTCTTTTGTTCAGTACCTCATATGGTGTGAGGTCACCAAGGATTCTGGTTGGAGTGCGGTTGATCAGATAACATGCTGTCATGACTGCATCACTCCAGAACCGCTTAGGAACATTGGTCTGAAACATCATGGATCTGGCCACGCCCATAAGGTGCCGGTTTTTCCTCTCAGCCACTCCATTCTGTTGGGGTGTATATGGACAGCTCGTTTGATGAAGTATTCCATGCTTGGCTAGGTAATTTTTGAAACCATGACTTGTGTATTCCCCCCCATTGTCTGACCTGAACACTTTGATCTTAACATTGAATTGATTAGTTATGTAAGTTTGGAAATTAATGAAAGCATCTAGCACTCTATCTTTAGTTGGAATCATAGTCAGCCAAGTATATTTTGATTTCTGATCTATAAATGTGACAAAATACTTATGATTCTCCCTAGATATGCATGGTGCAGTCCAAACATCAGAGTGTATAAGATCAAAGCAATTTTCATAGATTGTAGATGACTTAGGGAAAACGGTCTTGCAATGTTTACCAAGGATACAAGCTTCACAGCCATCATTTTTAAAAGAAATATCAGGTAACAACAAGTTCAGTGCACGGGAATGAGGATGGCCTAGCCTAGCATGCCACAATACATCATGATCTAAGACAGGAATTGAACTAAAAGCTGAAGATAAATAAGGAGTCTTGGCGTCTTCAAGAAGGTAGAGATCTCCCTTTGTCACACCTTTGCCAATCAACTTAAGAGTCTCAATATCCTGAAACACAACTTCATTAGGACTAAATATGACATTACAATTTAGATCAGTAGTAGCCCTTTTTACAGAAAGAAGGTTAGAGGCAAAAGTAGGCATATAGAAAGCTTTAGAGTCTTTATCAAACAGCTTAAGTGTTCCTACTCCCTTAATTGGAATTTTATCACCATTAGCTATCATCACATTGCCTATCACAGGTTCTATGTTACTAATCAAGTTAACATCACTTATCATATGGTGAGAGGCGCCTGAGTCTATAACTAAAGGCTTAACTCTCTCAGTTTGGTGAGCTACTTGATAAGAAGTAAAGAGACCTCTAGGCGTGTGATAAGTAGCATTAAGAGAAGTTCCAAGGGTGTTACCAGACTCCTTAAGAGCTTTGATGAGAGCCTCAATGTCAGACTTCTTGATGGTATCATCATGACCCTGCTTCTTCTCCTCAACAGCTTGAGAGCGGTTGGATGTTTCTCCAATGTCACCCGAGTAGTTGGCCCTTCCTTCAGTTCTGAATTTGGCCGGTTTGAGATGTGGGTGAAGAATCCAGCACTTGTCCTTCCCATGACCCTTCTTCTTGCAGTGGTCACACACCCACACCTTCCTATCCTCAGGCTTATAGTATCCTTTGTTGGCTACTCCGGCAGGTTTGTTCTCGGCTCCTTCAGCTTGATTGGCCATCACCATCTCTCCCTTTCTCTTAAAGAGACCCACTGAGCCGTGCTCCTTTTGGATCTCCGCACACACTTCATCAAGGGAGGGAAGCTCCTTGTTCCTCAGTATGTGCCTGATTAGGTCATCATACCCTGGGTTAAGGGTAAGTAGTAAGGCAAAGACCTTATCCTGCTCTCTCCTCTCATGGAGAACATCTGGGTCGACAGTGGCTGGCCTGAGCATCTCTAGCTCGGCCCATAGGGACCGGAACTTCCCAAAGTGAGCATCAAAGTCTGTGTCCTCTTGACTGAGAGAGTTGATGGCTCCTTTCACTTCATACACCTTGCTTATGTTGGATTTATTAGCATATACCTTCTTAAGAGTGTCCCACAACTCTTTGGAGGTCTCACAAAAGGCATAAGCCTCTTGGAGAGAAGGAGCGAGGCTATTCTGGATGATAGACAACACCATGAGGTCCTCCTGACCTTTCTTCTTCTCCCCAGCATCCGCAATCACCACCTCTTTGCCATCCTCTCCTAGGACAGTCTTCTTGGTGGGGCGGCCTTCTTCAACAACTTCCCAAAGACCTCTGCCTCCGAGAGCTGTTTTGGCAAGTCTTGCCCATGTCAGGTAGTTAGGACCCTTGAGTGTGACTGGTATCATCACCATCTTTGTGTTCTCAGAGGTATCCATCAAGAGAGAAAAGAAAAGAAAAGGTTTCGGATGGTTTTTGCTATTTTTGGCAAATTCTGGAAACAAAGAATCAAGAACAAGATGAACTTTGCCAAAAATAGAATTTAGAACTCAGAGAATTTGCGGAAGAAAGAAAAAGGTTTAGGTCTCAAGAGTAAGGATGCTCTGATACCATGAAAGAATATGAGATTTGTTTAAGTCATTATGAGAATTATGAAGAAGGTGAAGAGAATCGAGAGAGAGAGAGAGAGAGAGAGAGAGAATCGCATAAGACTAAAGAGAAGAGGAACTCATTTCCTTGATTCATTTTGTGTCTTGTTACATCCTTAATATAGACTACAAGTTGCTATACTAAGACAAACAAGAAACTATAAACAATGTAGACAAATAGGACAAGCTGAGCTCGGACAGGTGAGGTGATAGTGACCTCTCGCCAATCTCTCTCTTCCTTAACCTCACATGTGATCTTGCTTTGTTCCTTAGCTTCCAACGGTCACCTTCTTTATATTAAACAACTCCAGGGACTTAGGATGCTCTTACACGCGATCTCATGTCAATGCCTTACCAGTACTTGCCTTGATATCCAAGCTAGGTTAAGGGAGAGATATCCGTACACCCTTGTACGGATGCGCCACTTAACTCCTCATCAAGCATGCTTCTCTTGATCTCTACTTCTTGTTTATACTCTGAATGTCTTCATGTCAACAGTATGAGGTCGACCAGTCCGTACAATCCGTACTGACCGTACTGGCCGTACAGGCCGTACCTTCTCGGGTCGACCCATCATCAACCAAAACTTACCATCCTTACCCAAGTTACTTTGGAGAGTTACCTTGAGTGTTAATGAGTCTTGTGACCGTTGAAGGGAAGAAAGGAGACGCGGAGAAGACAGGCTGGCATAGCTGTAAAGTGATCAGCATCTTGGAATATGCTGAAAGTGTGTGAAGCACTCCATTGGCTAGTTCAAACCATCCGCTCCCTTTAGCTTTGACTACACATGCTTTGCCTTATCTCTTATGCTGAAACCCTAGTCTTTCCTTAGCTATATATTGTAAACTCTGCCTTGATTAATGATTAACACGAGTTTATGAGTCTCTCTCTCTAGTTCATCATGATAATCTCATACACTTTCTCCTAAACACTCTAATCTCTCTTGAATCTCTCTTAGACTTCTCAATACCTTTCATATTCTCTAAAGTCATAGTAGAATCACCAGGAAGTTGAATAAATCTCATAGGAGTTGGGATGAAGAAGTTATCCCACTTTCTAATCAGGTGAATCCAGTTTCCCAGTTTGGGAATAGGACAGCTTCTCCGTCGTTCCTATCAAACCAGGATCAATTACTTTGTAAGAAGCTTGATTTGGATACATAAAGTGTTGGAGAATCACCAGGAAGTTGAATAAATCTCATAGGAGTTGGGATGAAGAAGTTTATACACTTTTGTGTATTAGAGCATGATTCAACCAATCAGGGATAATCAGATGAAAAGATTAAAGAGATTAAGAGATTCTAGTGAGAGAATAAAGAGAGAGAGACTCAAAACACCATTAATTAATAACTGATGAGGTTTACAAGTATTAATAGAGAGAGCAACAAGGAAATTCGAAATGGTTAAGCATGTGTAGTCAAAGGACAGGCCGGAACTCCTTTTGAATCACTTGGCTGTGCTTTCTCACATGCTTGCACTAGTATAAAGGTAACTTCTCCTTTCCAGCATCATACAGGCTGTCAAAGTGATCCCTTATCCTTCCTTAACCTCACTTATCCTCTTTGGTCGAGTTTCCTCTCTTCTCTTCACTAAGTTACCTTCTCATCCCATCAGATAACTTCCCAAAGTAGTTACTGTGGTTAAAATAAAGTTACCACAGTAAAACTCTAAAGTTACTGTCTCAGCCTCCTTGGTCTTCATCTCAATACTCCCCCTCAAGCTTGACCATGTAGAACAAGTCAAGCTTGGAAACCATGAAGACCTCCCTCGTTAAAAACCTCACCAAGTAAAACCCATTGGGATAAAACCTTGATGAGGGAAAAAGAGTGGAGACTCCATGGTTAAGGGGCTCAGCTCCTAGGAGTCAGATCAATGAGTCCAAGCCTTGACAGTATGGACTCCATTGTCTTCAATCTCGCTGCCTTAGTAAACACATCTGCAAGCTGATCTTCACTTCTTGTATAACATGGCAGAATCACTCCTAAGATGATCATCTGCCTCACCTTATGACAATCCACCTCTATGTGCTTTGTTCTCTCATGAAACACTGAATTGGAGGCAATGTGGATAGCTGCTTGATTGTCACAATGCATTGTCATAGGTGTGGCCTGCTCGATCTCCAAGTGCTTCAAGATCCCTATGATCCACACCAACTCATTTGTAAGCTTCAACATAGCTCTATACTCAGCTTCAGCACTTGAACAGGAGATGACCTTCTGCTTCTTACTCTTCCAAGTAACCAGATTCCCTCCAATGAATGTACAATACCCAGTAGTTGATCTCCTGTCCACTCTATCTCCTGCCCAATCAGCATCACAATACCCAACCACTTCTGTACTGCCATTGCAACCCATCCAAACTCCTTGTCCATGTGAGCCACTCAAATACCTCAGTATCCTATCAACCATCTTCCAGTGATGTACCTTTGGCGCCTGCATATGTTGGCTCACTTGATTCACAGCAAAGCATATATCAGGTCTGGTGATAGTCAAGTAGATCAGCTTACCCACCATCCTCCTATACAGCTTAGCATCCTCAAACAACTGGTTCTCTTCAACCTCCCCCTCACGCAAGACCTTATACCCTTCCTCAAGAGGTGTCTTAGCTATCTTCCCTCCAAGCACATCAGTCTCCTTCAGCATATCCATAGTATACTTCCTTTGAGACATAAACAAACCCTCCTTAGATCTGCATATCTCAATCCCCAAAAAATACTTCATCTCTCCCAAGTCTTTAATATCAAACACAGACTTGAGAAACTCTTTGGTGGCTTTAATCCCAGCCTTATCACTC
Source organism: Brassica rapa (assembly GCF_000309985.2). Lineage (NCBI taxonomy): Eukaryota > Viridiplantae > Streptophyta > Magnoliopsida > Brassicales > Brassicaceae > Brassica > Brassica rapa. Next base: position 13,030 of record NW_022610218.1, read on the forward strand.
CCTGTGATAATCAAATCATCCACATACACCAAAATCACTATGATCCCTGATGGTCCAACCAGTGTGAAGAGTGTATGATCTAGTTCAGACTTCCTGAACCCTCTCCCATTGAGAGTTGTACTAAGCTTTCTGTACCAAGCTCTAGGAGACTGCTTCAGCCCATATATAGCCTTCTTCAATCTCAAAACATTCCCTGGCTTTACTAGATGCTCAAGACCAGGAGGTGGATGCATGTATACTTCATCTTCAAGTTCACCTTGCAAGAAAGCATTCTTCACATCCATTTGCCACAAATCCCACTCCAAGTTTGTTGCAATAGATAACACAATTCGAATTGTGTGAAGCTTGGCCACTGGTGCAAAAGTATCAATGTAATCTTCCCCATAAGTCTGTGTAAATCCTCTTGCAACCAGCCTAGTCTTGCGCCTATCTATCTCCCCATTTGCAAGGTACTTGATGGTGAAGATCCATCTGCTTGAAACTGCCTTCTTCCCTTTAGGTAACTCACTCTCATACCAAGTATCATTCCTGATCATTGCATCCCTTTCATCTCCTACTGAATCTCTCCAAACCTTGTGCTTCATAGCTTCTTCATAAGATCTTGGTATCTCATTCTCATCCAAGTTACACATAAACACCATGTGCTCTTCTGGAAACTCTGCAAAGGAACACACGGCTTGAGAGGGATGCTCCACAGCCTGGGCATTGTAGTACACTCTCGTGTTTACCCAGTTGGAAGGATCCCTCCTTATCCTTGTGCTCCTCCGCAAGGTCTCAACCTGTTCTTCAGCCTGAACATTCTCTTGTGCTTCCTCTCTTAAACCAGTAGGTTCTCCCTGCTCATTTCCACCTGACTGAGCTTCACTCTCTACTTCCTGTGTCTCCTCCTGATCATGCTGACCTGAATCCTCTTGGTTATGCTCCTGCTCCCCTGATTCAGATCCATTCCCCCTCTCATGATCAAGAGGGGTTGTTCCTCCAGCTTCTCCAGTTTGATTAGAAGGTCCGGTTCTTCCTGGTTCCTGATCTTGGGATAATCCTATCCCTAGCCTCTCCAACAACACTCTCAATGTTGTTGCCTTCTCTGATGGAGCTCGGGACAGATCCTCTAGGTCTTCCCATTTCTTCTCCTCATAATACCCTTTAGACTCAACAAACTTCACTTCTCTAGATACCATAACCCTCCTAGTTATTGGATCATAACATTTGTAGCCTTTCTGAGTGATTGAGTACCCAATGAACATAGCTTTAGTACTCTTTGCTTCTAGCTTGTTCCTTCTTTCTCCGGGAATCATCACATAACATAAGCACCCAAAGACTCTCAAATGATCAATGTGTGGCTTGGCCTTGTTCAATACTTCAAAGGGAGACAGTTTCTTCAAGACACGGGTTGGCACTCTATTGATGAGATAGCAAGCAGTCTGAACAGCATCACTCCAAAACCTCTTAGGGACATTCATGTGGAACATGATTGATCTCGCAACCTCCATCAAATGTCTGTTCTTCCTCTCAGCCACCCCATTTTGTTGTGGTGTGTAAGGACAGCTAGTTTGTTGCACAATCCCATGCTTTGCAAGATGACTCTTGAAAGCATTGCTAGTGTATTCTCCTCCATTATCAGACCTCAGAATCCTCACAGTGGCATTGTACTGATTAGTAACATATGCTTGGAAGTTCATGAAGGCTTCTAGGACTCTGTCTTTGGAGGGAATCATGGTGATCCATGTGTACTTGGACTTCTCATCAATGAAAGTCACAAAGTACTTATGGCTGTCTCTAGACATACAGGGAGCTGTCCACACGTCTGAATGCACCAGATCAAAGCAATTCTCATATCTGGTTTCTGATGTTGGGAAGACAGTCCTACAGTGCTTTCCAAGTATACAAGCTTCACACTCCAAGTGATTGAACGCCATACTTGGTAGAATCAGTTCAATTGCCTTGGCATGAGGATGTCCCAGCCTTGCATGCCATGTGAGATTATCACACCTATCCGTTGTGCTGCTTAAACACACAGACTCCACAGGACTAGGCGCCTCAGTTGTTTGGAGATGATAGAGCTGATGCTTGCTGTCTCCTCTGCCAATAACCCTTCCAGTCTTCAAATCCTGGAACTCAACTTCATTTGGTCTGAAAACCACTTGACAATCCAGATCAACTGTAGCCTTCTTAACTGAGATTAGATTGGATGTAAACTGAGGTAGGTAGAAGGCAGTGGAGTTCTTCTCAAACAGCTTGAGGTTTCCCACTCCTTCTATTGGGATCCTGGTACCATTGGCTATCATGACACTCCCTGTTGCTGCTTTAACCTCACTGATTAGTCTCTTGTCACTGATCATGTGGTGTGTTGCTCCAGAGTCAATGATGATGGGTTTAGATGTGGATGCTTTGGCAGGAGCACCCAGACTCCGGGTCGTAGCCAAAGCATACACATGCTTAACCAACTCATCCCATTCCTTCTTTGTCACACACTCATCTGCCCTCTTGGTATCCATTCCTCTCATATCCGCACTGTCTCCTACTGTCTCTCCCATGTAAGCTGAGTATGAACACTCTCCTATAACCATCTGCTGAAGTACATCCTTGATTCTCTTCAAGATTACACTCATCCTGTCACTTAAGTGCTCAGACTCGCTATCCTTTCTCCATGCCCTTCTCTTCATTAACCACTCCTTAGAAAGTTTTCTCAACCTTCCCCTCTTACAGCTTGTACCTCCCTTCCATCTTTCTGGCTTCCTGTTCATTTCCCACACATCACAAGTATATTTAACAAGCTCACATACCTCTTCCATAAGGAAGCTGAAGATCACATCTTGCTTCCTCCTTTCTTGACAACATCTCGGATTTGATGTGTGTGTCTTCACCACATCTAGCTCCGACCATACTTCTCTCAGCCTTCCCACAAGCTGATAACACTCATCCTCTCCTTGTCTCAAGCCGCGGATCACCCCTCTGTCCTCAACGACTCTCACAAGCTTGGACTTGCCTAAAGTTGCTTCAATCTCACTCTTTGTAGTGTCTCCTTGAACAACTTCATTTCCCAGCTTCAGACCTCTTGTCTGACCTTCTTCAGTAGCCATTTCCATGAAAGGTTTCCCCTTTCCATGACTACTCCATAACCCACAGCTTTCCAAAGCTCTCTTTGCCCATCTTGACCAATCGCCATCCCTCTCTTCTTCAAGCTCCATGGTTGTACTAGATCTGTGCTTCATTTCCATGTTGAGATAGTTTGAATCCATCAGAATATCTCACACCACTCAGATAATAAAGACCAGAACTCAAGAACACCAAGAACACTCAAGAACCCTCAAGAACACTCAAGAACACCCAGATTTTATGAAAAACGAAATCACACTCTCCCCTTTTTAGCAACCTGGCTCTGATACCATATACACTTTTGTGTATTAGAGCATGATTCAACCAATCAGGGATAATCAGATGAAAAGATTAAAGAGATTAAGAGATTCTAGTGAGAGAATAAAGAGAGAGAGACTCAAAACTCCATTAATTAATAACTGATGAGGTTTACAAGTATTAATAGAGAGAGCAACAAGGAAATTCGAAATGGTTAAGCATGTGTAGTCAAAGGACAGGCTGGAACTCCTTTTGAATCACTTGGCTGTGCTTTCTCACATGCTTGCACTAGTATAAAGGTAACTTCTCCTTTCCAGCATCATACAGGCTGTCAAAGTGATCCCTTATCCTTCCTTAACCTCACTTATCCTCTTTGGTCGAGTTTCCTCTCTTCTCTTCACTAAGTTACCTTCTCATCCCATCAGATAACTTCCCAAAGTAGTTACTGTGGTTAAAATAAAGTTACCACAGTAAAACTCTAAAGTTACTGTCTCAGCCTCCTTGGTCTTCATCTCAATAAAGTTATCCCACTTTCAAATCAGGTGATTCCAGTTTCCCAGTTTGGGAATAGGACAGCTTCTTCGTCGTTCCAATCAAACCAGGATGAATCACTTTGTAAGAAGCTTGATTTGGATACATAAAGTGTTGGGGAAACGCCAGGAAGTTGAATAAATCTCATAGGAGTTGGGATGAAGAAGTTATCCCACTTTCTAATCAGGTGATTCCAGTTTCCCAGTTTGGGAATAGGACAGCTTCTTCGTCGTTCCAATCAAACCAGGATGAATCACTTTGTAAGAAGCTTGATTTTGATACATAAAATGGTGGAGAAACACCAGGAAGTTGAATAAATCTCATAGGAGTTGGGATGAAGAAGTTATCCCACTTTCTAATCAGGTGATTCCAGTTTCCCAGTTTGGGAATAGGACAGCTTATTCGTCGTTCCAATCAAACCAGGATGAATCACTTTGTAAGAAGCTTGATTTGGATACATAAAATGGTGGAGAAACACCAGGAAGTTGAATAAATCTCATAGGAGTTGGGATGAAGAAGTTATCCCACTTTCTAATCAGGTGATTCCAGTTTCCCAGTTTGGGAATAGGACAGCTTCTCCGTCGTTCCAATCAAACCAGGATGAATCACTTTGTAAGAAGCTTGATTTGGATACATAAAGTGTTGGAGAAACACCAGGAAGTTGAATAAATCTCATAGGAGTTGGGATGAAGAAGTTATCCCACTTTCTAATCAGGTGATTCCAGTTTCCCAGTTTGGGAATAGGACAGCTTCTCCGTCGTTCCAATCAAACCAGGATGAATCACTTTGTAAGAAGCTTGATTTGGATACATAAAGTGTTGGAGAATCACCAGGAAGTTGAATAAATCTCATAGGAGTTGGGATGAAGAAGTTATCCCACTTTCAAATCAGGTGATTCCAGTTTCCCAGTTTGGGAATAGGAAAGCTTCTTCGTCGTTCCAATCAAACTAGGATGAATCACTTTGTAAGAAGCTTGATTTTGATACATAAAATGGTGGAGAAACACCAGGAAGTTGAATAAATCTCATAGGAGTTGGTATGAAGAAGTTATCCCACTTTCTAATCAGGTGATTCCAGTTTCCCAGTTTGGGAATAGGACAGCTTCTTCGTCGTTCCAATCAAACCAGGATGAATCACTTTGTAAGAAGCTTGATTTTGATACTTAAAATGGTGGAGAAACACCAGGAAGTTGAATAAATCTCATAGGAGTTGGGATGAAGAAGTTATCCCACTTTCTAATCAGGTGATTCCAGTTTCCCAGTTTGGGAATATGACAGCTTCTCCGTCGTTCCAATCAAACCAGGATGAATCACTTTGTAAGAAGCTTGATTTGGATACATAAAGTGTTGGAGAAACACCAGGAAGTTGAATAAATCTCATAGGAGTTGGGATGAAGAAGTTATCCCACTTTCTAATCAGGTGATTCCAGTTTCCCAGTTTGGGAATAGGACAGCTTCTCCGTCGTTCCAATCAAGCCAGGATGAATCACTTTGTAAGAAGCTTGATTTGGATACATAAAGTGTTGGAGAATCACCAGGAAGTTGAATAAATCTCATAGGAGTTGGGATGAAGAAGTTATCCCACTTTCAAATCAGGTGATTCCAGTTTCCCAGTTTGGGAATAGGACAGCTTCTTCGTCATTCCAATCAAACCAGGATGAATCACTTTGTAAGAAGCTTGATTTTGATACATAAAATGGTGGAGAAACACCAGGAAGTTGAATAAATCTCATAGGAGTTGGTATGAAGAAGTTATCCCACTTTCTAATCAGGTGATTCCAGTTTCCCAGTTTAGGAATAGGACAGCTTCTCCGTCGTTCCTATCAAACCATGATGAATCTATTGAGATGAGGAAGCCATTATGATAAGAGAGGAGGAGTTAGGAGAGTAATGGGAGAGGGAACGGACGGCGTGTGTACGGACGGTACGGCCAGTGTACGGCCAGTACGGATCACCTCGACCATGATGACTTGAATCACCTTTAAAGTCTATTTAAAGGTTGTGCAAAGTTAGGGCATGGCATGTACGGATAGGGTATGACCGTACAGATAAGAGAACGTAAAGGAGAAGGAGGATGAAAGGCAAAGCCACCATCAGACGCGGAAGGTTTGGAACGGATCAGACCGTTTATGGATAAGGTTGGAGCGCGCCTTATCTATCCAGCTCTTGGACAGGCTGTAAAGCCATACGCGTGTGTTACTTTCTGACCTTGACTACACATGCTTAGACTAGTGCCATTTCCCTTACTTGAAAGCCCTAATGTCTCTCCTATATATATTGTAACCTCATCCATAATAAAGATTAGACAGTTCTGATTATTCTTAGCCTCCATGGCGTGTCTCTTAGTCTCTTGATCTAAATCTCTTACTCTCTACACTCGTTTCGTCTCTAATCTCTCTCAAATCTATTCTAAACACTCAGATTACTCTTCATTACTCTAAAGTCATATGGTATCAGAGCCAGGTTCGTGAGAATCTGAGTTCTTGTTGAGGTTTGTATCAAGACAAAGGATAGAAGCTAGGAGCTGGGCGTTGAAGATTCAAGCTTCAAGTCTTCTCCGGTTGTGTTTCTAGTCTTGTTGGTGTGATTACTACTCTCAGTCCAAGATTTAGCAAGCTGTTTACGTCTAGCTGCTTCAAGATGGATAGTGGGATGAAGATGAAGGTGGCGGTAGTGTTCAAGGGGAACAACTACCTAGTGTGGTCACGGATGGTGAAGACCGCAGTTGGGAGCAAAGGCTTGTGGGGACACATTACCTCTGGAACGGCCCCAAAGCCGGTTGCTCAAGAAGAAGACAAGGATGAGACAGCAAAGGATCCATTTGAGAGGTGGGAGCAGGAAGACATGATGGTGATGTCAGTTCTTCATGCTTCCTTAGAGCCGGCGATTCTGGATGCATACTGCTACTGTGAGACAGCAAAGGAGTTGTGGGATACCTTAAAGAGGGTGTATGGAAACACATCCAACCTGAGTAGAGTCTTTGAGGTAAAACAAGAGATCAACAACTTGACTCAAGAAGACATGGAGTTTACCAAGCACCTAGGAAGGTTCAGGTCACTCTGGTCCGAGCTAGAGATGTTGAGGCCAAGCACGGTTGATCCCAGTGAGCTAATCAAGAGGCGTGAGCAGGACAAGGTCTTTGGACTGCTCTTGACACTGAATCCGGCATACAGTGGGCTGATACAACACATGCTGAGAGATGATACTCTACCTGACTTGGAGGAAGTGTGTTCTAGGATTCAGAAAGAGCAAGGGTCAATTGGGTTGTTTGGGAAGAAGGGGGAGTTGTCTTTAGCTAACCAAGCCGCACAAGCTGAGCAAGGAGAGACTCCACAGGCTAACAGAGCTACGAATGGGAAGTTTGAAGATAGGAGGTTCAATGGGAGCTGTGATCATTGCAAGAAGCAAGGCCACAAGAAGAGCCAGTGTTGGATACTCCACCCACACCTCAAACCGGCAAAGTTCATGAAGGAAAGGGAAGCTAGAGCTCACATGTCTGACGGGTCAAGTGATGTGGGTACTAGCAAGGCTCAAGAAGGTGGTACAAGTGATGGCAAGTCTCTGGTGGCGTACATGGGAGCTCCTAACAGCCGCAACAATGATCAGGACTTCATAAGGAAGGCTGACATTGATGCACTCATCAAGATGTTCAAGGATAACGGTAACATCTATGGTTATTCTTATGGTGCTTCCATGATTGCTAGGACTGTAGGAGACTTAGATTGCATCACTAGAACTGATAGTATAGCTAGGTCTCTAAGAAATGCAAATAACTACAATGCATATAAGCCATCTAGTATACTCGCTCACCTTGCTAGTAATCAATCAACTAGACCTCTTATTGTAGATTCAGGTGCTTCACATCACATGATTAGTGATACTAAGTTAATTAAAACATTGTGCCTACTAAGGGTCATGTGATGATTGCAAATGGTGATAAGGTTCCAATTAAAGGAATAGGAACACTTAAACTGTTTAGTAAAGACTCAAAAGCTTTCTATATGCCTGACTTTACTTCAAACTTATTATCTGTCAAGAAATGTGCAACTGACTTGCAATGCAATGTCATATTTAGTCCTAATGATGTGAAGTTTCAGGATATTGAAAGCAGCAAAGTGATTGGAAAAGGAGTAACAAAAGGAGATTTATATTTGCTTGAAGATCTTGCCCCTGTTTCTGATATTAGCTGCTCTTTTACTACTGCGTTTGTTCCTAGTTTAAATAAGAATGCATTGTGGCATGCTAGACTAGGACACCCTCATAATAAGGCTTTAAAACTGATGTTGCCAGGTGTTTCTTTTGAAAACAATGATTGTGAAGCTTGCATTTTAGGCAAGCATTGTAGAACTGTTTTTCCAAACTCTTCTACAGTTTATGAGAAGTGCTTTGATCTTATTCACTCTGATGTATGGACTGCTCCTTGTTTATCTAGAGAGAATCATAAGTATTATGTCTCATTCATTGATGAAAAATCTAAATACACCTGGTTAACCTTAATTCCAACTAAAGATAGGGTGCTTGATGCATTTAAAAATTTTCAATCCTATGTAACTAACCATTATCAAGCCAAGATTAAGATTTTCAGGTCAGATAATGGAGGAGAATACATTGGACAAGCTTTCAAGCAACACCTATCTCAGTATGGAATTCTTCATCAAACAAGCTGTCCCTACACTCCACAACAGAATGGTGTGGCTGAGAGGAAGAATAGGCACCTTATGGAAGTTGCAAGATCAATGATGTTCCAAGCTAATGTACCTAAGAAGTTTTGGAGTGATGCAGTAGCCACGGCCTGCTATCTAATCAACAGGACTCCCACACTGATCCTGAAAGGGCAGTCACCATTTGAGGTTCTCAACAAACATAAACCCTCATTAGAACATATAAGGATCTTTGGGTGTTTATGTTATGTTTTGATACCCGGGGAGTTGAGAAACAAGCTTGAAGCTAGGAGTACTAAGGCAATGTTTATTGGCTACTCTACAACTCAAAAGGGATACAAGTGTTATAATCCAGACACAAGAAGGGTGCTGGTATCAAGGGATGTGAAGTTTGTTGAAGAGAGAGGATATTATGAGGAGCAAACCAAAGAAGACTTGAAGGATCTTACCTCGGAGAGAGCCACTACCTTGCGGATCATCTTAGAAAGTATTGGAGTCAAAGTGAGACAAGATCAGCAAGGATCTGGCAGTAACCCAGGATCTCAACCACCAAATGGTGGACGTTCAGCAACTCCCACTTCTGATCATGGGGGGGAAAGGAGTGAACCAGAGACAACTCAAGAGAGTAGTGGAGCATCTGGTACACATGATCAAGATGTGGAAGTAAGTGAACAGCAAGATGGAGCTGAAGCAAGTCAGCTAGGAGAAGAAGAGGCAGTTGAAGTGTCTACTTCTGTACCACAAGAAAGTGGAGAAGAATCACAAGTGGAAGTGGAACAACCGGAACCAGCATTGAGAAGAAGCACACGGATTAGGAGAGATGCTTCCAACTGGGTAAGCACGAGAGTGTACTACAATGCCCAGGCTGTGGAGCATCCTTCTCAAGCTGTGTGTTCCTTTGCTCAATACCCTGAAGAACATTGTGCTTTTATGGTAAACTTGGATGAGAACTACATACCAAGAAGCTATGAAGAGGCAATGATGGATAAAGAATGGAAGGAATCAGTTGGAGCTGAGGCAGGAGCTATGATCAAGAATGATACATGGTATGAGAGTGAGTTACCAAAAGGGAAGAAGGCGGTGACTAGTAGATGGATCTTCACAATCAAGTATAAGGCTGATGGAAAGGTGGAGAGGAAGAAGTCAAGATTGGTTGCAAGAGGCTTTACTCAAACTTATGGAGAAGATTACATTGAGACCTTTGCACCAGTAGCTAAACTTCACACAATCCGGATTGTCTTAAGCTTAGCTGTGAACCTTGGATGGGGCTTATGGCAAATGGATGTGAAGAATGCATTTCTACAAGGAGAGCTGGAGGATGAAGTGTATATGCATCCACCTCCAGGCTTGGAACACTTAGTGAAGAGAGGGAATGTGTTGAGACTGAAGAAAGCTATCTATGGACTGAAGCAATCACCAAGAGCTTGGTACAACAAGCTGAGTACTACTCTGAATGGCCGAGGCTTCAAGAAGTCTGAACTAGACCACACCCTCTTCACTCTCACTACTTCCTCAGGTATGATTGCACTCCTTGTGTATGTTGATGATATCATTATCACAGGAAGTGATAAGGAAGGTATCATAGCAACCAAGGAGTTTCTTAAATCCATGTTTGAGATTAAAGACTTGGGAGAAATGAAATACTTTCTTGGAATTGAGATATGTAGATCCAAGGAAGGTTTGTTCATGTCCCAAAGGAAGTATACACTTGATCTTTTGAAAGGTGCAGGTGCTTATGGAGGCAAGACAGCAAGGATGCCTATGGAGGATGGCTACAAAGTCCCACGAGAGGGGGAGATTGACGACAGCAAACCTTATCAGGATCCTAAACTCTATAGAAAGCTAGTTGGTAAATTGATTTACCTTACCATAACTAGACCTGACATTTGCTTTGCTGTGAATCAGGTGAGTCAACACATGCAAGTGCCTAAGGAACATCATTGGCGCATGGTGGAGAGGATCTTGATGTATCTCAACGGCTCACCTGATCAAGGAGTATGGATGGGTTGCAATGGGAGCACTGAAGTGGTTGGATACTGTGATGCGGATTGGGCTGGTGATAGAGCAGACAGGAGATCAACCACAGGCTATTGCACATTCATTGGAGGCAACTTGGTTACTTGGAAGAGTAAGAAGCAGAAGGTGGTGTCTTGCTCAAGTGCAGAAGCCGAGTATAGAGCTATGCTGAAGCTGACCAACGAGCTGGTGTGGATCAAGGGCATCTTGAAGCATTTGGAGATTGATCAAGCCACGCCAATGACAATGCATTGTGATAACCAAGCTGCCATCCACATTGCCTCCAACTCGGTGTTCCATGAGAGAACCAAGCACATTGAAGTAGATTGTCACAAGGTGAGGCAGATGATCATCTTAGGAGTCATCTTGCCATGCTACACAAGAAGTGAAGATCAGTTAGCGGATGTGTTCACCAAGGCTGCAAGACAGAAGACAATGGAGTCCATTCACATCAGGTTGGGCCTCATTGATCTTGGGAAGAGAAGGAGCTGATACCCTTTGGCTGTGAGGTCTTTACTCTTTTTCCCTTATCAAGGTTTTATCCCAATGGGTTTTCCTTGGTAAGGTTTTTAATGAGGAAGATCTCATGGCTGTCCAAGCTTAGACTTTCACAAAGCTAAGCTTGAGGGGGAGTATTGAGATGAGGAAGCCATTATGATAAGAGAGGAGGAGTTAGGAGAGTAATGGGAGAGGGAACGGACGGCGTGTGTACGGACGGTACGGCCAGTGTACGGCCAGTACGGATCACCTCGACCATGATGACTTGAATCACCTTTAAAGTCTATTTAAAGGTTGTGCAAAGTTAGGGCATGGCATGTACGGATAGGGTATGACCGTACAGATAAGAGAACGTAAAGGAGAAGGAGGATGAAGGCAAAGCCACCATCAGACGCGGAAGGTTTGGAACGGATCAGACCGTTTATGGATAAGGTTGGAGCGCGCCTTATCTATCCAGCTCTTGGACAGGCTGTAAAGCCATACGCGTGTGTTACTTTCTGACCTTGACTACACATGCTTAGACTAGTGCCATTTCCCTTACTTGAAAGCCCTAATGTCTCTCCTATATATATTGTAACCTCATCCATAATAAAGATTAGACAGTTCTGATTATTCTTAGCCTCCATGGCGTGTCTCTTAGTCTCTTGATCTAAATCTCTTACTCTCTACACTCGTTTCGTCTCTAATCTCTCTCAAATCTATTCTAAACACTCAGATTATCTTCATTACTCTATTACACTCTTGATCTTCATTGAATAAATCTCATAGGAGTTGGGATGAAGAAGTTATCCCACTTTCAATCAGGTGATTCCAGTTTCCCAGTTTGGGAATAGGACAGCTTCTTCGTCGTTCCAATCAAACCAGGATGAATCACTTTGTAAGAAGCTTGATTTTGATACATAAAATGGTGGAGAAACACCAGGAAGTTGAATAAATCTCATAGGAGTTGGGATGAAGAAGTTATCCCACTTTCTAATCAGGTGATTCCAGTTTCCCAGTTTGGGAATAGGACAGCTTCTCGTCGTTCCAATCAAACCAGGATGAATCACTTTGTAAGAAGCTTGATTTGGATACATAAAGTGTTGGAGAAACACCAGGAAGTTGAATAAATCTCATAGGAGTTGGGATGAAGAAGTTATCCCACTTTCTAATCAGGTGATTCCAGTTTCCCAGTTTGGGAATAGGACAGCTTCTTCGTCGTTCCAATCAAACCAGGATGAATCACTTTGTAAGAAGCTTGATTTGGATACATAAAGTGTTGGAGAATCACCAGGAAGTTGAATAAATCTCATAGGAGTTGGGATGAAGAAGTTATCCCACTTTCTAATCAGGTGATTCCAGTTTCCCAGTTTGGGAATAGGACAGCTTCTTCGTCGTTCCAATCAAACCAGGATGAATCACTTTGTAAGAAGCTTGATTTGGATACATAAAGTGGTGGAGAAACACCAGGAAGTTGAATAAATCTCATAGGAGTTGGGATGAAGAAGTTATCCCACTTTCTAATCAGGTGATTCCAGTTTCCCAGTTTGGGAATAGGACAGCTTCTTCGTCGTTCCAATCAAACCAGGATGAATCACTTTGTAAGAAGCTTGATTTGGATACATAAAGTGGTGGAGAAACACCAGGAAGTTGAATAAATCTCATAGGAGTTGGGATGAAGAAGTTATCCCACTTTCTAATCAGGTGATTCCAGTTTCCCAGTTTGGGAATAGGACAGCTTCTTCGTCGTTCCAATCAAACCAGGATGAATCACTTTGTAAGAAGCTTGATTTGGATACATAAAATGGTGGAGAAACACCAGGAAGTTGAATAAATCTCATAGGAGTTGGGATGAAGAAGTTATCCCACTTTCAAATCAGGTGATTCCAGTTTCCCAGTTTGGGAATAGGACAGCTTCTTCGTCGTTCCAATCAAACCAGGATGAATCACTTTGTAAGAAGCTTGATTTTGGATACATAAAGTGGTGGAGAAACACCAGGAAGTTGAATAAATCTCATAGGAGTTGGGATGAAGAAGTTATCCCACTTTCAAATCAGGTGATTCCAGTTTCCCAGTTTGGGAATAGGACAGCTTCTCGTCGTTCCAATCAAACCAGGATGAATCACTTTGTAAGAAGCTTGATTTGGATACATAAAGTGGTGGAGAATCACCAGGAAGTTGAATAAATCTCATAGGAGTTGGGATGAAGAAGTTATCCCACTTTCAAATCAGGTGATTCCAGTTTCCCAGTTTGGGAATAGGACAGCTTCTTCGTCGTTCCAATCAAACCAGGATGAATCACTTTGTAAGAAGCTTGATTTGGATACATAAAGTGTTGGAGAATCACCAGGAAGTTGAATAAATCTCATAGGAGTTGGGATGAAGAAGTTATCCCACTTTCAAATCAGGTGATTCCAGTTTCCCAGTTTGGGAATAGGACAGCTTCTTCGTCGTTCCAATCAAACCAGGATGAATCACTTTGTAAGAAGCTTGATTTGGATACATAAAGTGTTGGAGAATCACCAGGAAGTTGAATAAATCTCATAGGAGTTGGGAATATGACAGCTTCTTCGTCGTTCCAATCAAACCAGGATAAATCACTTTGTAAGAAGCTTGATTTGGATACATAAAATGGTGGAGAAACATCAGTAAGTTGAATAAATCTCATAGGAGTTGGGATGAAGAAGTTATCCCACTTTCAAATCAGGTGATTCCAGTTTCCCAGTTTGGGAATAGGACAGCTTCTTCGTCGTTCCAATCAAACCAGGATGAATCACTTTGTAAGAAGCTTGATTTGGATACATAAAATGGTGGAGAAACACCAGGAAGTTGAATAAATCTCATAGGAGTTGGGATGAAGAAGTTATCCCACTTTCTAATCAGGTGATTCCAGTTTCCCAGTTTGGGAATAGGACAGCTTCTTCGTCGTTCCAATCAAACCAGGATGAATCACTTTGTAAGAAGCTCGATTTGGATACTTAAAATGGTGGAGAAACACCAGGAAGTTGAATAAATCTCATAGGAGTTGGGATGAAGAAGTTATCCCACTTTCTAATCAGGTGATTCCAGTTTCCCAGTTTGGGAATAGGACAGCTTCTTCGTCGTTCCAATCAAACCAGGATGAATCACTTTGTAAGAAGCTTGATTTGGATACATAAAGTGTTGGAGAATCACCAGGAAGTTGAATAAATCTCATAGGAGTTGGGATGAAGAAGTTATCCCACTTTCTAATCAGGTGATTCCAGTTTCCCAGTTTGGGAATAGGACAGCTTCTTCGTCGTTCCAATCAAACCAGGATGAATCACTTTGTAAGAAGCTTGATTTGGATACATAAAGTGTTGGAGAAACACCAGGAAGTTGAATAAATCTCATAGGAGTTGGGATGAAGAAGTTATCCCACTTTCAATCAGGTGATTCCAGTTTCCCAGTTTGGGAATAGGACAGCTTCTTCGTCGTTCCAATCAAACCAGGATGAATCACTTTGTAAGAAGCTTGATTTTGGATACATAAAATGGTGGAGAAACACCACGAAGTTGAATAAATCTCATAGGAGTTGGGATGAAGAAGTTATCCCACTTTCAAATCAGGTGATTCCAGTTTCCCAGTTTGGGAATAGGACAGTTTCTTCGTCGTTCTAATCAAACCAGGATGAATCACTTTGTAAGAAGCTTGATTTGGATACATAATATGGTGGGGAAACACCAGGAAGTTGAATAAATCTCATAGGAGTTGGGATGAAGAAGTTATCCCACTTTCTAATCAGGTGATTCCAGTTTCCCAGTTTGGGAATAGGACAGCTTCTCCGTCGTTCCAATCAAACCAGGATGAATCACTTTGTAAGAAGCTTGATTTGGATACATAAAGTGTTGGAGAAACACCAGGAAGTTGAATAAATCTCATAGGAGTTGGGATGAAGAAGTTATCCCACTTTCTAATCAGGTGATTCCAGTTTCCCAGTTTGGGAATAGGACAGCTTCTCCGTCGTTCCAATCAAACCAGGATGAATCACTTTGTAAGAAGCTTGATTTGGATACATAAAGTGTTGGAGAATCACCAGGAAGTTGAATAAATCTCATAGGAGTTGGGATGAAGAAGTTATCCCACTTTCAATCAGGTGATTCCAGTTTCCCAGTTTGGGAATAGGACAGCTTCTTCGTTCCAATCAAACCAGGATGAATCACTTTGTAAGAAGCTTGATTTGATACATAAAGTGTTGGAGAATCACCAGGAAGTTGAATAAATCTCATAGGAGTTGGGATGAAGAAGTTATCCCACTTTCAAATCAGGTGATTCCAGTTTCCCAGTTTGGGAATAGGACAGCTTCTTCGTCGTTCCAATCAAACCAGGATGAATCACTTTGTAAGAAGCTTGATTTGGATACATAAAAGTGTTGGAGAATCACCAGGAAGTTGAATAAATCTCATAGGAGTTGGGATGAAGAAGTTATCCCACTTTCAAATCAGGTGATTCCAGTTTCCCAGTTTGGGAATAGGACAGCTTCTCGTCGTTCCAATCAAACCAGGATGAATCACTTTGTAAGAAGCTTGATTTGATACATAAATGGTGGAGAAACACCAGGAAGTTGAATAAATCTCATAGGAGTTGGGATGAAGAAGTTATCCCACTTTCTAATCAGGTGATTCCAGTTTCCCAGTTTGGGAATAGGACAGCTTCTTCGTCGTTCCAATAAAACCAGGATGAATCACTTTGTAAGAAGCTTGATTTGGATACATAAAATGGTGGAGAAACACCAGGAAGTTGAATAAATCTCATAGGAGTTGGGATGAAGAAGTTATCCCACTTTCTAATCAGGTGATTCCAGTTTCCCAGTTTGGGAATAGGACAGCTTCTTCGTCGTTCCAATCAAACCAGGATGAGTCACTTTGTAAGAAGCTTGATTTTGATACATAAAGGGTTGGAGAAACACCAGGAAGTTGTATAAATCTCATAGGAGTTGGGATGAAGAAGTTATCCAACTTTCTAATCAGGTGATTCCAGTTTCCCAGTTTGGGAATAGGACAGCTTCTTCGTCGTTCCAATCAAACCAGGATGAATCACTTTGTAAGAAGCTTGATTTGGATACATAAAATGGTGGAGAATCACCAGGAAGTTGAATAAATCTCATAGGAGTTGGGATGAAGAAGTTATCCCACTTTCTAATCAGGTGATTCCAGTTTCCCAGTTTGGGAATAGGACAGCTTCTCCGTCGTTCCAA
The DNA here is from genome assembly GCF_000309985.2 of Brassica rapa. NCBI lineage: Eukaryota > Viridiplantae > Streptophyta > Magnoliopsida > Brassicales > Brassicaceae > Brassica > Brassica rapa. The sequence continues at coordinate 29,283 of NW_022610218.1, forward strand.
TCAAACCAGGATGAATCACTTTGTAAGAAGCTTGATTTGGATACATAAAGTGTGGAGAATCACCAGGAAGTTGAATAAATCTCATAGGAGTTGGGATGAAGAAGTTATCCCACTTTCTAATCAGGTGATTCCAGTTTCCCAGTTTGGGAATAGGACAGCTTCTCCGTCGTTCCAATCAAACAGGATGAATCACTTTGTAAGAAGCTTGATTTGGATACATAAAGTGTTGGAGAAACACCAGGAAGTTGAATAAATCTCATAGGAGTTGGGATGAAGAAGTTATCCCACTTTCTAATCAGGTGATTCCAGTTTCCCAGTTTGGGAATAGGACAGCTTCTTCGTCGTTCCAATCAAACCAGGATGAATCACTTTGTAAGAAGCTTGATTTGGATACATAAAGTGTTGGAGAAACACCAGGAAGTTGAATAAATCTCATAGGAGTTGGGGATGAAGAAGTTATCCCACTTTCAATCAGGTGATTCCAGTTTCCCAGTTTGGGAATAGGACAGCTTCTTCGTCGTTCCAATCAAACCAGGATGAATCACTTTGTAAGAAGCTTGATTTTGATACATAAAATGGTGGAGAAACACCAGGAAGTTGAATAAATCTCATAGGAGTTGGGATGAAGAAGTTATCCCACTTTCTAATCAGGTGATTCCAGTTTCCCAGTTTGGGAATAGGACAGCTTCTTCGTCGTTCCAATCAAACCAGGATGAATCACTTTGTAAGAAGCTTGATTTTGGATACATAAAATGGTGGAGAAACACCAGGAAGTTGAATAAATCTCATAGGAGTTGGGATGAAGAAGTTATCCCACTTTCTAATCAGGTGATTCCAGTTCCCAGTTTGGGAATAGGACAGCTTCTTCGTCGTTCCAATCAAACCAGGATGAATCACTTTGTAAGAAGCTTGATTTGATACATAAAATGGTGGAGAAACACCAGGAAGTTGAATAAATCTCATAGGAGTTGGGATGAAGAAGTTATCCCACTTTCTAATCAGGTGATTCCAGTTTCCCAGTTTGGGAATAGGACAGCTTCTTCGTCGTTCCAATCAAACCAGGATGAATCACTTTGTAAGAAGCTTGATTTGGATACATATAAATGGTGGGAATCCAAGGAAGTTGAATAAATCTCATAGGAGTTGGGATGATGAGAAGTTATCCCACTTTCAAATCAGGTGATTCCAGTTCCCAGTTTGGGAATAGGACAGCTTCTTCGTCGTTCCAATCAAACCAGGATGAATCACTTTGTAAGAAGCTTGATTTGGATACATAAAGTGTTGAGGAGAGAAGAAACCAGGGTTTGAATAAATCTCATAGGAGTTGGGATGAAGAAGTTATCCCACTTTCTAATCAGGGTGATTCCAGTTTCCCAGTTTGGGATAGGAAGCTTCTTCGTCGTTCCAATCAACCAGGATGAATCACTTTGTAAGAAGCTTGATTTGGATACATAAAGTGTTGGAGAATCACCAGGAAGTTGAAATAATCTCATAGGAGTGGGATGAAGAAGTTATCCCACTTTCAAATCAGGTGATTCCAGTTTCCCAGTTTGGGAATAGGACAGTCTTCGCGTTCCAATCAAACCAGGATGAATCACTTTGTAAGAAGCTTGATTTGGATACATAAAATGTGGGGAGAAACACCAGGAAGTTGAATAAATCTCATAGAGTGGTTATGAAAGTTATCCCACTTTCTAATCAGGTGATTCCAGTTTCCCAGTTTGGGAATAGGACAGCTTCTTCGTCGTTCCAATCAAACCATGATGAATCACTTTGTAAGAAGCTTGATTTTGATACATAAACTGGTGGAGCAACACCAGGAGGAGTTGAAATAAATCTCATAGGAGTTGGGATTT
>NW_022610219.1:0-28568 GCF_000309985.2 Brassica rapa
TATTCCCAAACGGGGAAACTGGAATCACCTGATTTGAAAGTGGGATAACTTCTTCTTGCCAACTCCTATGAGATTTATTCAACTTCCTGGTGATTCTCCACCACTTTATGTATCCAAATCAAGCTTCTCACAAAGTGATTCATCCTGGTTTGATTGGAACGACGAAGAAGCTGTGCTATTCCCAAACTGGGAAACTGGAATCACCTGATTTGAAAGTGGGATAACTTCTTCTTGCCAACTCCTATGAGATTTATTCAACTTCCTGGTGATTCTCCACCACTTTATGTATCCAAATCAAGCTTCTCACAAAGTGATTCATCCTGGTTTGATTGGAACGACGAAGAAGCTGTGCTATTCCCAAACTGGGAAACTGGAATCACCTGATTTGAAAGTGGGATAACTTCTTCTTGCCAACTCCTATGAGATTTATTCAACTTCCTGGTGATTCTCCACCACTTTATGTATCCAAATCAAGCTTCTCACAAAGTGATTCATCCTGGTTTGATTGGAACGACGAAGAAGCTGTGCTATTCCCAAACTGGGAAACTGGAATCACCTGATTTGAAAGTGGGATAACTTCTTCTTGCCAACTCCTATGAGATTTATTCAACTTCCTGGTGATTCTCCACCACTTTATGTATCCAAATCAAGCTTCTCACAAAGTGATTCATCCTGGTTTGATTGGAACGACGAAGAAGCTGTCTATTCCCAAACTGGGAAACTGGAATCACCTGATTTGAAAGTGGGATAACTTCTTCTTGCCAACTCCTATGAGATTTATTCAACTTCCTGGTGATTCTCCACCACTTTATGTATCCAAATCAAGCTTCTCACAAAGTGATTCATCCTGGTTTGATTGGAACGACGAAGAAGCTGTGCTATTCCCAAACTGGGAAACTGGAATCACCTGATTTGAAAGTGGGATAACTTCTTCTTGCCAACTCCTATGAGATTTATTCAACTTCCTGGTGATTCTCCACCACTTTATGTATCCAAATCAAGCTTCTCACAAAGTGATTCATCCTGGTTTGATTGGAACGACGAAGAAGCTGTGCTATTCCCAAACTGGGAAACTGGAATCACCTGATTTGAAAGTGGGATAACTTCTTCTTGCCAACTCCTATGAGATTTATTCAACTTCCTGGTGATTCTCCACCACTTTATGTATCCAAATCAAGCTTCTCACAAAGTGATTCATCCTGGTTTGATTGGAACGACGAAGAAGCTGTGCTATTCCCAAACTGGGAAACTGGAATCACCTGATTTGAAAGTGGGATAACTTCTTCTTGCCAACTCCTATGAGATTTATTCAACTTCCTGGTGATTCTCCACCACTTTATGTATCCAAATCAAGCTTCTCACAAAGTGATTCATCCTGGTTTGATTGGAACGACGAAGAAGCTGTCTATTCCCAAACTGGGAAACTGGAATCACCTGATTTGAAAGTGGGATAACTTCTTCTTGCCAACTCCTATGAGATTTATTCAACTTCCTGGTGATTCTCCACCACTTTATGTATCCAAATCAAGCTTCTCACAAAGTGATTCATCCTGGTTTGATTGGAACGACGAAGAAGCTGTGCTATTCCCAAACTGGGAAACTGGAATCACCTGATTTGAAAGTGGGATAACTTCTTCTTGCCAACTCCTATGAGATTTATTCAACTTCCTGGTGATTCTCCACCACTTTATGTATCCAAATCAAGCTTCTCACAAAGTGATTCATCCTGGTTTGATTGGAACGACGAAGAAGCTGTGCTATTCCCAAACTGGGAAACTGGAATCACCTGATTTGAAAGTGGGATAACTTCTTCTTGCCAACTCCTATGAGATTTATTCAACTTCCTGGTGATTCTCCACCACTTTATGTATCCAAATCAAGCTTCTCACAAAGTGATTCATCCTGGTTTGATTGGAACGACGAAGAAGCTGTCTATTCCCAAACTGGGAAACTGGAATCACCTGATTTGAAAGTGGGATAACTTCTTCTTGCCAACTCCTATGAGATTTATTCAACTTCCTGGTGATTCTCCACCACTTTATGTATCCAAATCAAGCTTCTCACAAAGTGATTCATCCTGGTTTGATTGGAACGACGAAGAAGCTGTGCTATTCCCAAACTGGGAAACTGGAATCACCTGATTTGAAAGTGGGATAACTTCTTCTTGCCAACTCCTATGAGATTTATTCAACTTCCTGGTGATTCTCCACCACTTTATGTATCCAAATCAAGCTTCTCACAAAGTGATTCATCCTGGTTTGATTGGAACGACGAAGAAGCTGTGCTATTCCCAAACTGGGAAACTGGAATCACCTGATTTGAAAGTGGGATAACTTCTTCTTGCCAACTCCTATGAGATTTATTCAACTTCCTGGTGATTCTCCACCACTTTATGTATCCAAATCAAGCTTCTCACAAAGTGATTCATCCTGGTTTGATTGGAACGACGAAGAAGCTGTGCTATTCCCAAACTGGGAAACTGGAATCACCTGATTTGAAAGTGGGATAACTTCTTCTTGCCAACTCCTATGAGATTTATTCAACTTCCTGGTGATTCTCCACCACTTTATGTATCCAAATCAAGCTTCTCACAAAGTGATTCATCCTGGTTTGATTGGAACGACGAAGAAGCTGTGCTATTCCCAAACTGGGAAACTGGAATCACCTGATTTGAAAGTGGGATAACTTCTTCTTGCCAACTCCTATGAGATTTATTCAACTTCCTGGTGATTCTCCACCACTTTATGTATCCAAATCAAGCTTCTCACAAAGTGATTCATCCTGGTTTGATTGGAACGACGAAGAAGCTGTCTATTCCCAAACTGGGAAACTGGAATCACCTGATTTGAAAGTGGGATAACTTCTTCTTGCCAACTCCTATGAGATTTATTCAACTTCCTGGTGATTCTCCACCACTTTATGTATCCAAATCAAGCTTCTCACAAAGTGATTCATCCTGGTTTGATTGGAACGACGAAGAAGCTGTGCTATTCCCAAACTGGGAAACTGGAATCACCTGATTTGAAAGTGGGATAACTTCTTCTTGCCAACTCCTATGAGATTTATTCAACTTCCTGGTGATTCTCCACCACTTTATGTATCCAAATCAAGCTTCTCACAAAGTGATTCATCCTGGTTTGATTGGAACGACGAAGAAGCTGTGCTATTCCCAAACTGGGAAACTGGAATCACCTGATTTGAAAGTGGGATAACTTCTTCTTGCCAACTCCTATGAGATTTATTCAACTTCCTGGTGATTCTCCACCACTTTATGTATCCAAATCAAGCTTCTCACAAAGTGATTCATCCTGGTTTGATTGGAACGACGAAGAAGCTGTGCTATTCCCAAACTGGGAAACTGGAATCACCTGATTTGAAAGTGGGATAACTTCTTCTTGCCAACTCCTATGAGATTTATTCAACTTCCTGGTGATTCTCCACCACTTTATGTATCCAAATCAAGCTTCTCACAAAGTGATTCATCCTGGTTTGATTGGAACGACGAAGAAGCTGTGCTATTCCCAAACTGGGAAACTGGAATCACCTGATTTGAAAGTGGGATAACTTCTTCTTGCCAACTCCTATGAGATTTATTCAACTTCCTGGTGATTCTCCACCACTTTATGTATCCAAATCAAGCTTCTCACAAAGTGATTCATCCTGGTTTGATTGGAACGACGAAGAAGCTGTCTATTCCCAAACTGGGAAACTGGAATCACCTGATTTGAAAGTGGGATAACTTCTTCTTGCCAACTCCTATGAGATTTATTCAACTTCCTGGTGATTCTCCACCACTTTATGTATCCAAATCAAGCTTCTCACAAAGTGATTCATCCTGGTTTGATTGGAACGACGAAGAAGCTGTGCTATTCCCAAACTGGGAAACTGGAATCACCTGATTTGAAAGTGGGATAACTTCTTCTTGCCAACTCCTATGAGATTTATTCAACTTCCTGGTGATTCTCCACCACTTTATGTATCCAAATCAAGCTTCTCACAAAGTGATTCATCCTGGTTTGATTGGAACGACGAAGAAGCTGTCTATTCCCAAACTGGGAAACTGGAATCACCTGATTTGAAAGTGGGATAACTTCTTCTTGCCAACTCCTATGAGATTTATTCAACTTCCTGGTGATTCTCCACCACTTTATGTATCCAAATCAAGCTTCTCACAAAGTGATTCATCCTGGTTTGATTGGAACGACGAAGAAGCTGTGCTATTCCCAAACTGGGAAACTGGAATCACCTGATTTGAAAGTGGGATAACTTCTTCTTGCCAACTCCTATGAGATTTATTCAACTTCCTGGTGATTCTCCACCACTTTATGTATCCAAATCAAGCTTCTCACAAAGTGATTCATCCTGGTTTGATTGGAACGACGAAGAAGCTGTCTATTCCCAAACTGGGAAACTGGAATCACCTGATTTGAAAGTGGGATAACTTCTTCTTGCCAACTCCTATGAGATTTATTCAACTTCCTGGTGATTCTCCACCACTTTATGTATCCAAATCAAGCTTCTCACAAAGTGATTCATCCTGGTTTGATTGGAACGACGAAGAAGCTGTGCTATTCCCAAACTGGGAAACTGGAATCACCTGATTTGAAAGTGGGATAACTTCTTCTTGCCAACTCCTATGAGATTTATTCAACTTCCTGGTGATTCTCCACCACTTTATGTATCCAAATCAAGCTTCTCACAAAGTGATTCATCCTGGTTTGATTGGAACGACGAAGAAGCTGTCTATTCCCAAACTGGGAAACTGGAATCACCTGATTTGAAAGTGGGATAACTTCTTCTTGCCAACTCCTATGAGATTTATTCAACTTCCTGGTGATTCTCCACCACTTTATGTATCCAAATCAAGCTTCTCACAAAGTGATTCATCCTGGTTTGATTGGAACGACGAAGAAGCTGTCTATTCCCAAACTGGGAAACTGGAATCACCTGATTTGAAAGTGGGATAACTTCTTCTTGCCAACTCCTATGAGATTTATTCAACTTCCTGGTGATTCTCCACCACTTTATGTATCCAAATCAAGCTTCTCACAAAGTGATTCATCCTGGTTTGATTGGAACGACGAAGAAGCTGTGCTATTCCCAAACTGGGAAACTGGAATCACCTGATTTGAAAGTGGGATAACTTCTTCTTGCCAACTCCTATGAGATTTATTCAACTTCCTGGTGATTCTCCACCACTTTATGTATCCAAATCAAGCTTCTCACAAAGTGATTCATCCTGGTTTGATTGGAACGACGAAGAAGCTGTGCTATTCCCAAACTGGGAAACTGGAATCACCTGATTTGAAAGTGGGATAACTTCTTCTTGCCAACTCCTATGAGATTTATTCAACTTCCTGGTGATTCTCCACCACTTTATGTATCCAAATCAAGCTTCTCACAAAGTGATTCATCCTGGTTTGATTGGAACGACGAAGAAGCTGTGCTATTCCCAAACTGGGAAACTGGAATCACCTGATTTGAAAGTGGGATAACTTCTTCTTGCCAACTCCTATGAGATTTATTCAACTTCCTGGTGATTCTCCACCACTTTATGTATCCAAATCAAGCTTCTCACAAAGTGATTCATCCTGGTTTGATTGGAACGACGAAGAAGCTGTGCTATTCCCAAACTGGGAAACTGGAATCACCTGATTTGAAAGTGGGATAACTTCTTCTTGCCAACTCCTATGAGATTTATTCAACTTCCTGGTGATTCTCCACCACTTTATGTATCCAAATCAAGCTTCTCACAAAGTGATTCATCCTGGTTTGATTGGAACGACGAAGAAGCTGTCTATTCCCAAACTGGGAAACTGGAATCACCTGATTTGAAAGTGGGATAACTTCTTCTTGCCAACTCCTATGAGATTTATTCAACTTCCTGGTGATTCTCCACCACTTTATGTATCCAAATCAAGCTTCTCACAAAGTGATTCATCCTGGTTTGATTGGAACGACGAAGAAGCTGTGCTATTCCCAAACTGGGAAACTGGAATCACCTGATTTGAAAGTGGGATAACTTCTTCTTGCCAACTCCTATGAGATTTATTCAACTTCCTGGTGATTCTCCACCACTTTATGTATCCAAATCAAGCTTCTCACAAAGTGATTCATCCTGGTTTGATTGGAACGACGAAGAAGCTGTCTATTCCCAAACTGGGAAACTGGAATCACCTGATTTGAAAGTGGGATAACTTCTTCTTGCCAACTCCTATGAGATTTATTCAACTTCCTGGTGATTCTCCACCACTTTATGTATCCAAATCAAGCTTCTCACAAAGTGATTCATCCTGGTTTGATTGGAACGACGAAGAAGCTGTGCTATTCCCAAACTGGGAAACTGGAATCACCTGATTTGAAAGTGGGATAACTTCTTCTTGCCAACTCCTATGAGATTTATTCAACTTCCTGGTGATTCTCCACCACTTTATGTATCCAAATCAAGCTTCTCACAAAGTGATTCATCCTGGTTTGATTGGAACGACGAAGAAGCTGTCTATTCCCAAACTGGGAAACTGGAATCACCTGATTTGAAAGTGGGATAACTTCTTCTTGCCAACTCCTATGAGATTTATTCAACTTCCTGGTGATTCTCCACCACTTTATGTATCCAAATCAAGCTTCTCACAAAGTGATTCATCCTGGTTTGATTGGAACGACGAAGAAGCTGTGCTATTCCCAAACTGGGAAACTGGAATCACCTGATTTGAAAGTGGGATAACTTCTTCTTGCCAACTCCTATGAGATTTATTCAACTTCCTGGTGATTCTCCACCACTTTATGTATCCAAATCAAGCTTCTCACAAAGTGATTCATCCTGGTTTGATTGGAACGACGAAGAAGCTGTGCTATTCCCAAACTGGGAAACTGGAATCACCTGATTTGAAAGTGGGATAACTTCTTCTTGCCAACTCCTATGAGATTTATTCAACTTCCTGGTGATTCTCCACCACTTTATGTATCCAAATCAAGCTTCTCACAAAGTGATTCATCCTGGTTTGATTGGAACGACGAAGAAGCTGTGCTATTCCCAAACTGGGAAACTGGAATCACCTGATTTGAAAGTGGGATAACTTCTTCTTGCCAACTCCTATGAGATTTATTCAACTTCCTGGTGATTCTCCACCACTTTATGTATCCAAATCAAGCTTCTCACAAAGTGATTCATCCTGGTTTGATTGGAACGACGAAGAAGCTGTGCTATTCCCAAACTGGGAAACTGGAATCACCTGATTTGAAAGTGGGATAACTTCTTCTTGCCAACTCCTATGAGATTTATTCAACTTCCTGGTGATTCTCCACCACTTTATGTATCCAAATCAAGCTTCTCACAAAGTGATTCATCCTGGTTTGATTGGAACGACGAAGAAGCTGTCTATTCCCAAACTGGGAAACTGGAATCACCTGATTTGAAAGTGGGATAACTTCTTCTTGCCAACTCCTATGAGATTTATTCAACTTCCTGGTGATTCTCCACCACTTTATGTATCCAAATCAAGCTTCTCACAAAGTGATTCATCCTGGTTTGATTGGAACGACGAAGAAGCTGTGCTATTCCCAAACTGGGAAACTGGAATCACCTGATTTGAAAGTGGGATAACTTCTTCTTGCCAACTCCTATGAGATTTATTCAACTTCCTGGTGATTCTCCACCACTTTATGTATCCAAATCAAGCTTCTCACAAAGTGATTCATCCTGGTTTGATTGGAACGACGAAGAAGCTGTCTATTCCCAAACTGGGAAACTGGAATCACCTGATTTGAAAGTGGGATAACTTCTTCTTGCCAACTCCTATGAGATTTATTCAACTTCCTGGTGATTCTCCACCACTTTATGTATCCAAATCAAGCTTCTCACAAAGTGATTCATCCTGGTTTGATTGGAACGACGAAGAAGCTGTGCTATTCCCAAACTGGGAAACTGGAATCACCTGATTTGAAAGTGGGATAACTTCTTCTTGCCAACTCCTATGAGATTTATTCAACTTCCTGGTGATTCTCCACCACTTTATGTATCCAAATCAAGCTTCTCACAAAGTGATTCATCCTGGTTTGATTGGAACGACGAAGAAGCTGTCTATTCCCAAACTGGGAAACTGGAATCACCTGATTTGAAAGTGGGATAACTTCTTCTTGCCAACTCCTATGAGATTTATTCAACTTCCTGGTGATTCTCCACCACTTTATGTATCCAAATCAAGCTTCTCACAAAGTGATTCATCCTGGTTTGATTGGAACGACGAAGAAGCTGTCTATTCCCAAACTGGGAAACTGGAATCACCTGATTTGAAAGTGGGATAACTTCTTCTTGCCAACTCCTATGAGATTTATTCAACTTCCTGGTGATTCTCCACCACTTTATGTATCCAAATCAAGCTTCTCACAAAGTGATTCATCCTGGTTTGATTGGAACGACGAAGAAGCTGTGCTATTCCCAAACTGGGAAACTGGAATCACCTGATTTGAAAGTGGGATAACTTCTTCTTGCCAACTCCTATGAGATTTATTCAACTTCCTGGTGATTCTCCACCACTTTATGTATCCAAATCAAGCTTCTCACAAAGTGATTCATCCTGGTTTGATTGGAACGACGAAGAAGCTGTGCTATTCCCAAACTGGGAAACTGGAATCACCTGATTTGAAAGTGGGATAACTTCTTCTTGCCAACTCCTATGAGATTTATTCAACTTCCTGGTGATTCTCCACCACTTTATGTATCCAAATCAAGCTTCTCACAAAGTGATTCATCCTGGTTTGATTGGAACGACGAAGAAGCTGTGCTATTCCCAAACTGGGAAACTGGAATCACCTGATTTGAAAGTGGGATAACTTCTTCTTGCCAACTCCTATGAGATTTATTCAACTTCCTGGTGATTCTCCACCACTTTATGTATCCAAATCAAGCTTCTCACAAAGTGATTCATCCTGGTTTGATTGGAACGACGAAGAAGCTGTCTATTCCCAAACTGGGAAACTGGAATCACCTGATTTGAAAGTGGGATAACTTCTTCTTGCCAACTCCTATGAGATTTATTCAACTTCCTGGTGATTCTCCACCACTTTATGTATCCAAATCAAGCTTCTCACAAAGTGATTCATCCTGGTTTGATTGGAACGACGAAGAAGCTGTCTATTCCCAAACTGGGAAACTGGAATCACCTGATTTGAAAGTGGGATAACTTCTTCTTGCCAACTCCTATGAGATTTATTCAACTTCCTGGTGATTCTCCACCACTTTATGTATCCAAATCAAGCTTCTCACAAAGTGATTCATCCTGGTTTGATTGGAACGACGAAGAAGCTGTCTATTCCCAAACTGGGAAACTGGAATCACCTGATTTGAAAGTGGGATAACTTCTTCTTGCCAACTCCTATGAGATTTATTCAACTTCCTGGTGATTCTCCACCACTTTATGTATCCAAATCAAGCTTCTCACAAAGTGATTCATCCTGGTTTGATTGGAACGACGAAGAAGCTGTCTATTCCCAAACTGGGAAACTGGAATCACCTGATTTGAAAGTGGGATAACTTCTTCTTGCCAACTCCTATGAGATTTATTCAACTTCCTGGTGATTCTCCACCACTTTATGTATCCAAATCAAGCTTCTTACAAAGTGATTCATCCTGGTTTGATTGGAACGACGAAGAAGCTGTGCTATTCCCAAACTGGGAAACTGGAATCACCTGATTTGAAAGTGGGATAACTTCTTCTTGCCAACTCCTATGAGATTTATTCAACTTCCTGGTGATTCTCCACCACTTTATGTATCCAAATTAAGCTTCTCACAAAGTTATTCATCCTGGTTTGATTGGAACGACGAAGAAGATGTGCTATTCCCAAACCTGGAAACTGGAATCACTTGATTTGAAAGTGGGATAACTTCTTCTTGCCAACTCCTATGAGATTTATTCAACTTCCTGGTGATTCTCCACCACTTTATGTATCCAAATCAAGCTTCTCACAAAGTGATTCGTCCTGGTTTGATTGGAACGACAAAGAAGCTGTGCTATTCCCAAACTGGGAAACTGGAATCACCTGATTTGAAAGTGGGATAACTTCTTCTTGCCAACTCCTATGAGATTTATTCAACTTCCTGGTGATTCTCCACCACTTTATGTATCCAAATCAAGCTTCTTACAAAGTGATTCATCCTGGTTTGATTGGAACGACGAAGAAGCTGTGCTATTCCCAAACTGGGAAACTGGAATCACCTGATTTGAAAGTGGGATAACTTCTTCTTGCCAACTCCTATGAGATTTATTCAACTTCCTGGTGATTCTCCACCACTTTATGTATCCAAATCAAGCTTCTCACAAAGTGATTCATCCTGGTTTGATTGGAACGACGAAGAAGCTGTGCTATTCCCAAACTGGGAAACTGGAATCACCTGATTTGAAAGTGGGATAACTTCTTCTTGCCAACTCCTATGAGATTTATTCAACTTCCTGGTGATTCTCCACCACTTTATGTATCCAAATCAAGCTTCTCACAAAGTGATTCATCCTGGTTTGATTGGAACGACGAAGAAGCTGTCCTATTCCCAAACTGGGAAACTGGAATCACCTGATTTGAAAGTGGGATAACTTCTTCTTGCCAACTCCTATGAGATTTATTCAACTTCCTGGTGATTCTCCACCACTTTATGTATCCAAATCAAGCTTCTCACAAAGTGATTCATCCTGGTTTGATTGGAACGACGAAGAAGCTGTCTATTCCCAAACTGGGAAACTGGAATCACCTGATTTGAAAGTGGGATAACTTCTTCTTGCCAACTCCTATGAGATTTATTCAACTTCCTGGTGATTCTCCACCACTTTATGTATCCAAATCAAGCTTCTCACAAAGTGATTCATCCTGGTTTGATTGGAACGACGATGAAGCTGTGCTATTCCCAAACTGGGAAACTGGAATCACCTGATTTGAAAGTGGGATAACTTCTTCTTGCCAACTCCTATGAGATTTATTCAACTTCCTGGTGATTCTCCACCACTTTATGTATCCAAATCAAGCTTCTCACAAAGTGATTCATCCTGGTTTGATTGGAACGACGAAGAAGCTGTGCTATTCCCAAACTGGGAAACTGGAATCACCTGATTTGAAAGTGGGATAACTTCTTCTTGCCAACTCCTATGAGATTTATTCAACTTCCTGGTGATTCTCCACCACTTTATGTATCCAAATCAAGCTTCTCACAAAGTGATTCATCCTGGTTTGATTGGAACGACGAAGAAGCTGTCTATTCCCAAACTGGGAAACTGGAATCACCTGATTTGAAAGTGGGATAACTTCTTCTTGCCAACTCCTATGAGATTTATTCAACTTCCTGGTGATTCTCCACCACTTTATGTATCCAAATCAAGCTTCTCACAAAGTGATTCATCCTGGTTTGATTGGAACGACGAAGAAGCTGTCTATTCCCAAACTGGGAAACTGGAATCACCTGATTTGAAAGTGGGATAACTTCTTCTTGCCAACTCCTATGAGATTTATTCAACTTCCTGGTGATTCTCCACCACTTTATGTATCCAAATCAAGCTTCTCACAAAGTGATTCATCCTGGTTTGATTGGAACGACGATGAAGCTGTGCTATTCCCAAACTGGGAAACTGGAATCACCTGATTTGAAAGTGGGATAACTTCTTCTTGCCAACTCCTATGAGATTTATTCAACTTCCTGGTGATTCTCCACCACTTTATGTATCCAAATCAAGCTTCTCACAAAGTGATTCATCCTGGTTTGATTGGAACGACGAAGAAGCTGTCCTATTCCCAAACTGGGAAACTGGAATCACCTGATTTGAAAGTGGGATAACTTCTTCTTGCCAACTCCTATGAGATTTATTCAACTTCCTGGTGATTCTCCACCACTTTATGTATCCAAATCAAGCTTCTCACAAAGTGATTCATCCTGGTTTGATTGGAACGACGAAGAAGCTGTCTATTCCCAAACTGGGAAACTGGAATCACCTGATTTGAAAGTGGGATAACTTCTTCTTGCCAACTCCTATGAGATTTATTCAACTTCCTGGTGATTCTCCACCACTTTATGTATCCAAATCAAGCTTCTCACAAAGTGATTCATCCTGGTTTGATTGGAACGACGAAGAAGCTGTCTATTCCCAAACTGGGAAACTGGAATCACCTGATTTGAAAGTGGGATAACTTCTTCTTGCCAACTCCTATGAGATTTATTCAACTTCCTGGTGATTCTCCACCACTTTATGTATCCAAATCAAGCTTCTCACAAAGTGATTCATCCTGGTTTGATTGGAACGACGAAGAAGCTGTCTATTCCCAAACTGGGAAACTGGAATCACCTGATTTGAAAGTGGGATAACTTCTTCTTGCCAACTCCTATGAGATTTATTCAACTTCCTGGTGATTCTCCACCACTTTATGTATCCAAATCAAGCTTCTCACAAAGTGATTCATCCTGGTTTGATTGGAACGACGAAGAAGCTGTCCTATTCCCAAACTGGGAAACTGGAATCACCTGATTTGAAAGTGGGATAACTTCTTCTTGCCAACTCCTATGAGATTTATTCAACTTCCTGGTGATTCTCCACCACTTTATGTATCCAAATCAAGCTTCTCACAAAGTGATTCATCCTGGTTTGATTGGAACGACGAAGAAGCTGTCTATTCCCAAACTGGGAAACTGGAATCACCTGATTTGAAAGTGGGATAACTTCTTCTTGCCAACTCCTATGAGATTTATTCAACTTCCTGGTGATTCTCCACCACTTTATGTATCCAAATCAAGCTTCTCACAAAGTGATTCATCCTGGTTTGATTGGAACGACGATGAAGCTGTGCTATTCCCAAACTGGGAAACTGGAATCACCTGATTTGAAAGTGGGATAACTTCTTCTTGCCAACTCCTATGAGATTTATTCAACTTCCTGGTGATTCTCCACCACTTTATGTATCCAAATCAAGCTTCTCACAAAGTGATTCATCCTGGTTTGATTGGAACGACGAAGAAGCTGTCCTATTCCCAAACTGGGAAACTGGAATCACCTGATTTGAAAGTGGGATAACTTCTTCATCCCAACTCCTATGAGATTTATTCAACTTCCTGGTGATTCTCCACCACTTTATGTATCCAAATCAAGCTTCTCACAAAGTGATTCATCCTGGTTTGATTGGAACGACAATGAAGCTGTGCTATTCCCAAACTGGGAAACTGGAATCACCTGATTTGAAAGTGGGATAACTTCTTCTTGCCAACTCCTATGAGATTTATTCAACTTCCTGGTGATTCTCCACCACTTTATGTATCCAAATCAAGCTTCTCACAAAGAGATTCATCCTGGTTTGATTGGAACGACGAAGAAGCTGTCCTATTCCCAAACTGGGAAACTGGAATCACCTGATTTGAAAGTGGGATAACTTCTTCTTGCCAACTCCTATGAGATTTATTCAACTTCCTGGTGATTCTCCACCACTTTATGTATCCAAATCAAGCTTCTCACAAAGTGATTCATCCTGGTTTGATTGGAACGACGAAGAAGCTGTCTATTCCCAAACTGGGAAACTGGAATCACCTGATTTGAAAGTGGGATAACTTCTTCTTGCCAACTCCTATGAGATTTATTCAACTTCCTGGTGATTCTCCACCACTTTATGTATCCAAATCAAGCTTCTCACAAAGTGATTCATCCTGGTTTGATTGGAACGACGATGAAGCTGTGCTATTCCCAAACTGGGAAACTGGAATCACCTGATTTGAAAGTGGGATAACTTCTTCTTGCCAACTCCTATGAGATTTATTCAACTTCCTGGTGATTCTCCACCACTTTATGTATCCAAATCAAGCTTCTCACAAAGTGATTCATCCTGGTTTGATTGGAACGACAATGAAGCTGTCCTATTCCCAAACTGGGAAACTGGAATCACATGATGTGAAAGTGGGATAACTTCTTTTCGCCAACTCCTATGAGATTTATTCAACTTCCTGGTGATTCTCCACCACTTTATGTATCCAAATCAAGCTTCTCACAAAGTGATTCATCCTGGTTTGATTGGAACGACGAAGAAGCTGTCCTATTCCGAAACTCGGAAACTGGAATCACCTGATTTGAAAGTGGGATAACTTCTTCTTGCCAACTCCTATGAGATTTATTCAACTTCCTGGTGATTCTCCACCACTTTATGTATCCAAATCAAGCTTCTCACAAAGTGATTCATCCTGGTTTGATTGGAACGACGAAGAAGCTGTCATATTCCCAAACTGGGAAACTGGAATCACCTGATTTGAAAGTGGGATAACTTCTTCTTGCCAAC
Organism: Brassica rapa; assembly: GCF_000309985.2. Lineage (NCBI taxonomy): Eukaryota > Viridiplantae > Streptophyta > Magnoliopsida > Brassicales > Brassicaceae > Brassica > Brassica rapa. The sequence continues at coordinate 14,292 of NW_022610219.1, forward strand.
TCCTATGAGATTTATTCAACTTCCTGGTGATTCTCCACCACTTTATGTATCCAAATCAAGCTTCTCACAAAGTGATTCATCCTGGTTTGATTGGAACGACGATGAAGCTGTGCTATTCCCAAACTGGGAAACTGGAATCACCTGATTTGAAAGTGGGATAACTTCTTCTTGCCAACTCCTATGAGATTTATTCAACTTCCTGGTGATTCTCCACCACTTTATGTATCCAAATCAAGCTTCTCACAAAGTGATTCATCCTGGTTTGATTGGAACGACGAAGAAGCTGTCCTATTCCCAAACTGGGAAACTGGAATCACCTGATTTGAAAGTGGGATAACTTCTTCTTGCCAACTCCTATGAGATTTATTCAACTTCCTGGTGATTCTCCACCACTTTATGTATCCAAATCAAGCTTCTCACAAAGTGATTCATCCTGGTTTGATTGGAACGACGAAGAAGCTGTCTTATTCCCAAACTGGGAAACTGGAATCACCTGATTTGAAAGTGGGATAACTTCTTCTTGCCAACTCCTATGAGATTTATTCAACTTCCTGGTGATTCTCCACCACTTTATGTATCCAAATCAAGCTTCTCACAAAGTGATTCATCCTGGTTTGATTGGAACGACGATGAAGCTGTGCTATTCCCAAACTGGGAAACTGGAATCACCTGATTTGAAAGTGGGATAACTTCTTCTTGCCAACTCCTATGAGATTTATTCAACTTCCTTGTGGTTCTCCACCACTTTATGTATCCAAATCAAGCTTCTCACAACGTGAGTGATATGATCATGGATCAGCTAGTTGATAAAGATGAAGAAGGAGAGACTGAAGATACACTAGCTGAAGAGGAAGCTGTCCTAGCCATTCCCACAGGTCCTATAACTCGTGCAATGACAAGGAGACTCAAGGAAGCTGTTGGAAACATACTGAAGATCTCTAAGGAGCAAGAAGACTGTCTTGGTAGAAGCTTGAGCCACCAAGACACACTCATCACCATTCATGTGATCTTACCATCAAGCTGATCATCATCTAGGCAAGTGGCTTGGTATACTCTTTTTCCCTTGATTAGTTTTGTCCCACTGGGTTTTCTAATCAAGGTTTTTAATGAGGTATCAAGTTCACTTACACATTCCTAGTTGATGTATCTTGGATGCAACTCGGCCTAAGGCATCTTGGACCGACTTCATCATCTATCTTATATTATGTTTTAGTCTAAGTGTTGTGTTATTAATTTGAAACCGTGTGGAGCCTTTTCCTTTATGTTTTCTTATGTTTTCGAGACCTTGTGCATGTACAAGGATCTCTCTATTTAAGTGTATCACAAACCCTCATTCTAATCTAAGTTATCTTTTGTTTAAACCTTGTGTTTTCTTCTCCCTTGCTTTCACGAGTTAAGAGAGTGTCTGGTGTGTAGTATCCAGTCTGTTGGTGTGTAATATCCAACGCCCAAGGGCTTTAGAAAGGTGTGTCATATCCGATCTAAGCCTAGGAGTATCAAGGAGCCTTTCCGCAGCCTCTTGTGTCACCAATCGATCCACAGCCTTGATAAACTTGAGTCTTTGATTCGTTTATGCAAGGATCTATCCAAACCATCCAGAGAAGGGTCCTAGGATCTCATTAAGTGGTATCAGAGCACTCTGGAAGGGGAGTTTCGATTTCTCTTTTGCGATTTCATAAGATCTGTGTTCGTCGTGTTATATCATTGATCATTTGGGTTTTGCGTGTTGTTTCTCACTCGATCTGATTAGTATCATTGATAGGATTGATAGATCTGTTTGTTTCGTGTATCATATTGCTAGATCTAAGAATTTCGATCAAGTTTTAAACAAAAACCTTTCACATTCTTGTCGATTACGTTATCGTTTTGCTTGATCCGAAAGTTTCTTGTGATTGTGTGACTCGATCTGTTGTTAGAATCATAGATCAGGATTTGATTATCTCATTTCATCATCCGTTGAATCTGATCTGTTATTGTTTCAATTTCGAAAGTGATAAAATTCAAATCGTCGCGTGTTGATCAAGTATCTTCATTTGCCGCTTTGTTTGAATACTTTGTTTCCTTATTTGAATCTTGAGTTCTGAATTCTTTTGAACTACTTACTGGTTCAAGTTCTTCGTGTATTAGGAAGCAATGGGGTCTGAAGAGGATGATGAAACCTTTGTGCGAAGGAATAAGTTGCTGCAAGAAGCAATCACCAAACAAGTGATGGAAGCGATGGTGAAGTTGCTGGAAGAGAAGTATGATCAGAGACCGAATGATGGGCAAGGACAAGCATCTGGCCAGAGACGTGAACAAAGAAGAAACAGACAAGGCCAGCGTGAGCATGCTGGATCAGAAGAAACTGATAACTTCTATGAGAGAAGTAGCCATAGCTCCGGTTCGAGACATAGCAGTAGAAGATCTCGACATGATCATGAGGGCCGAAGGCATAGACGCAATGAGCTATCAGGATTGAAGCTTAAGATCCCTCCTTTCCATGGTAAAGCTGATCCAGATGCCTATCTTGAGTGGGAGAAGAAGATCGAACTCGTTTTCAACTGTCAGCATTACTCAGAGACTAAGAAGATTCAAGTAGCTGCTACCGAGTTCAATGATTATGCATTGAGTGGTGGGATCAGTTGGTTACAAACAAGAGGCGCAATGGTGAATTCCCCATTGAAACATGGGCAGAGATGAAAGCTGTGATGCGCAAGAGGTTTGTACCAAGTCATTATCACCGTGATCTTCATCAAAAGCTGAGACTGCTCACACAAGGATCAAAGTCGGTAGAGGAATACTTTCAAGAGATGGAGTTGCTTATGCTAAGAGCTTGTGTATCTGAGGACAGTGAAGCTACTATGGCACGTTTTCTTGGTGGACTCAACCGTGAGATACAAGATAGAGTGGAGATGCAACACTACTTGGAGATAGAGGAGATGCTACACAAAGCTATCTTGGTGGAGCAGCAAGTTAAGAGAAGAAGTTATGCGCGTGGCAGCTATGGTTCCAGTAGATACCAGACCTCTAAGGAAGATAAACCAAGCTATCAGAAGGAAAGCAAACCACAGCCAAAAGAAGAATCCAAGTCTAGTAGCATCTACAACAAAGATAAGGGTAAAGTGGAAGCTACAAGCTCGCGTGCAAGAGATGTGAAGTGTTTTAAGTGCCAAGGGCGTGGGCACTATGCTAATGAGTGTACTAACAAGAGAGTTATGATTCTTCTGGAGAATGGAGAGTTTGAATCTGAAGATGAAAAATTCAGGACTGATCAAGAACTATCTGAAGCTGAGTATGAGGAGGAACCAGTTCAAGGTAGACTTTTGGTTGCAAGAAGAACTCTCAGTTTGCAAAACAAAACTGAGGAGCAAGAACAAAGAGAGAACTTGTTCTACACACGTTGTATGGTGCAAGGAAAGGTCTGCAGCCTGATCATCGACGGTGGAAGCTGTGTTAATGTTGCTAGCGAGACAATGGTAAAGAAGCTTGGTTTGAAAGCTCAAAAGCATCCTAAACCTTACCGGCTGCAATGGCTTAATGAAGAGGGCGAGATGAGGGTATCTACTCAGGTTTCTATACCCTTGTCCATTGGGAGGTATGAAGATGACATTCTCTGTGATGTGATACCCATGGAAGCCAGCCACATACTACTAGGAAGGCCTTGGCAGTTTGATAGGCGTGTCATCCATGATGGCTTCACCAACAAACATTCTTTTGAGTTCAACGGCAAGCGAACTGTCTTGGTACCTCTAACTCCTAAAGAAGTGCATGAAGATCAGCTTCAGCTTCAGAAAAAGAAAGAGATTGATCTCAAACCAGATAAGCAACACAACTTCTATGCTAAAGCTAGTGAAATCAAGAGATCTCTTTATTCTCATCAATCGGTTCTCTTATTTATTTTTAAAGAATCTCTTTTGTCTCTAACTGATTGTACACCGGTGTATCCGAGTGAGATGTCAGCTCTTTTACAGGAATACCAGGATGTATTTCCAGAAGATAATCCCATAGGTTTGCCACCTATTCGAGGGATTGAGCATCAGATTGATTTTGTACCAGGAGCTACTCTTCCCAACAGACCAGCATACAGAACTAATCCTGTGGAAACTAAAGAGCTACAAAGACAGGTTGAGGAACTGATGGAGAAAGGCCACATCCGTGAAAGTATGAGCCCCTGTGCTGTGCCTGTGCTCCTTGTGCCTAAGAAAGATGGTAGCTGGCGCATGTGTGTTGATTGTAGAGCAATCAACAACATAACAGTGAAGTATCGCCACCCTATTCCTAGATTAGATGATATGCTTGATGAATTGCATGGTTCTAGTATCTTTTCTAAGATAGATTTGAAGAGTGGATATCATCAAATTAGAATGAAAGAGGGAGATGAGTGGAAAACAGCCTTTAAGACTAAGCATGGGTTGTATGAGTGGTTAGTCATGCCTTTTGGATTAACCAATGCTCCTAGTACTTTTATGAGATTGATGAACCATGTGCTTAGATCCTTCATAGGCTTGTTTGTGGTAGTATACTTTGATGATATCCTTGTCTACTCTAAGAGTTTAGAAGAGCATATAAAACATCTTAGGACTGTTCTTGATGTCTTGAGGAAAGAAAAGCTATTTGCTAATCTTAAGAAATGTACTTTCTGTACGGATAACTTGGTCTTTTTAGGCTTTGTTGTGAGTGCAGATGGAGTAAAGGTAGATCAGGAGAAGGTGAGAGCAATTCAAGAATGGCCAATTCCAAAGACTATAAGTGAAGTGAGGAGTTTCCACGGCCTTGCTGGTTTCTACAGGCGGTTTGTTAAAGACTTTAGCACTATAGCAGCTCCCTTGACTGAAGTGATAAAGAAAGAAGTCGGATTCAAGTGGGGAGAAGCACAAGAGACTGCCTTCCAATTCCTTAAAGAGAAGCTTACTCACGCCCCTCTTCTTATACTTCCTGACTTTAATAAAACTTTTGAAATAGAATGTGATGCCTCAGGAATTGGTATTGGTGCTGTATTGATGCAGGAGAAGAGACCCATTGCATACTTCAGTGAGAAGCTTGGCGGCGCCACCCTCAACTATGCAACCTATGATAAAGAGCTGTATGCCTTGGTGAGAGCCTTGCAGACTTGGCAGCACTATCTCTGGCCTAAAGAATTCGTCATACATACAGATCATGAGTCTCTCAAATACCTCAAAGGACAGAACAAACTCAGCAAGAGACACGCAAGGTGGGTTGAGTTCATTGAGACATTTCCTTATGTCATCAAGTATAAACAAGGTAAGGAAAACATAGTTGCTGATGCACTATCCAGAAGGTATGTTCTCTTGAACACTCTTGATGCTAAGCTATTAGGATTTGAGCAGATTAAAGGAATGTATGAGGATGATCCTGATTTTAAAGAGGCTTACAACTCTTGTGAGAAATTTGCTGTGGGACACTACTTTAGACATGATGGTTTTCTTTTCTATGATAATCGGTTGTGTGTGCCTAACTGCTCTTTGAGAGACTTGTTTGTTAGGGAATCTCATGGAGGAAGTCTCATGGGTCACTTTGGTATTGCAAAGACTCTTAAAACTTTGCAGGATCACTTCTTTTGGCCTCGGATGAAAAGAGATGTGGAGAAACTATGTGAGAGATGTGCAACTTGCAAGCAAGCCAAGTCTAAGGTTCAGTCTCACGGTTTGTATACTCCTCTCCCTATACCTTATCATCCTTGGAATGACATATCTATGGATTTCATTGTTGGCTTGCCTAGAACTAGGACTGGAAAGGATTCTATCTTTGTGGTTGTGGATAGGTTCTCAAAATGGCACATTTCATAGCTTGTCACAAAACTGATGATGCATTGCATATTGCTAACTTGTTCTTTAAAGAGATTGTGCGCATACATGGCATGCCTAAGACTATTGTTTCTGATAGAGATACTAAGTTTCTTAGTCATTTTTGGAAGACTCTTTGGTCTAAGCTAGGTACTAAACTCTTGTTTTCTACTACTTGTCATCCACAAACTGATGGACAAACTGAAGTAGTTAATAGGACTCTTGGAACACTCTTGCGTGCATTCATAAAGAAAAACTTGAAATCATGGGAAGACTATTTGCCTCATTGTGAATTTGCATACAATCATGCTGTGCATTCTACTTCTAAGTTTTCTCCTTTTGAGATTGTTTATGGGTTCAATCCCAACTCTCCTTTGGATTTAATTCCTTTACCTGAGTGTGAAAGGGTCAGCGTTGATGGCAAAAAGAAGGCCGAGATGGTGAAACAACTCCACGAGCAGGCTAGGCTCAACATTGAGGCAACAACCAAACAATATGTTAAGCATGCTAACAAAGGAAGGCGTGAGATGGTCTTTGAAGTGGGTGATCAGGTCTGGATTCACCTAAGGAAAGAGAGGTTTCCCAATGAAAGGAAGTCCAAGCTGATGCCGCGGATTGATGGACCTTTTGAGGTCATAAGGAAGATCAGCAACAATGCCTACAAACTGGATTTGCAAGGTAAGTATGATGTGAGTAATAGCTTCAATGTTACTGACTTGATCCCTTTTATTGCAGATGAGCCAGATTTGAGGACAAATCCTTTTCAAGTGGGAGGGGATGATATGATCATGGATCAGCTAGTTGATAAAGATGAAGAAGGAGAGACTGAAGATACACTAGCTGAAGAGGAAGCTGTCCTAGCCATTCCCACAGGTCCTATAACTCGTGCAATGACAAGGAGACTCAAGGAAGCTGTTGGAAACATACTGAAGATCTCTAAGGAGCAAGAAGACTGTCTTGGTAGAAGCTTGAGCCACCAAGACACACTCATCACCATTCATGTGATCTTACCATCAAGCTGATCATCATCTAGGCAAGTGGCTTGGTATACTCTTTTTCCCTTGATTAGTTTTGTCCCACTGGGTTTTCTAATCAAGGTTTTTAATGAGGTATCAAGTTCACTTACACATTCCTAGTTGATGTATCTTGGATGCAACTCGGCCTAAGGCATCTTGGACCGACTTCATCATCTATCTTATATTATGTTTTAGTCTAAGTGTTGTGTTATTAATTTGAAACCGTGTGGAGCCTTTTCCTTTATGTTTTCTTATGTTTTCGAGACCTTGTGCATGTACAAGGATCTCTCTATTTAAGTGTATCACAAACCCTCATTCTAATCTAAGTTATCTTTTGTTTAAACCTTGTGTTTTCTTCTCCCTTGCTTTCACGAGTTAAGAGAGTGTCTGGTGTGTAGTATCCAGTCTGTTGGTGTGTAATATCCAACGCCCAAGGGCTTTAGAAAGGTGTGTCATATCCGATCTAAGCCTAGGAGTATCAAGGAGCCTTTCCGCAGCCTCTTGTGTCACCAATCGATCCACAGCCTTGATAAACTTGAGTCTTTGATTCGTTTATGCAAGGATCTATCCAAACCATCCAGAGAAGGGTCCTAGGATCTCATTAGTGAGTCATCCTGTTTTGATTGGAACGACGAAGAAGCTGTCTTATTCCCAAACTGGGAAACTGGAATCACCTGATTTGAAAGTGGGATAACTTCTTCTTGCCAACTCCTATGATATTTATTCAACTTCCTGGTGATTCTCCACCACTTTATGTATCCAAATCAAGCTTCTCACAAAGTGATTCATCCTGGTTTGATTGGAACGACGATGAAGCTGTGCTATTCCCAAACTGGGAAACTGGAATCACCTGATTTGAAAGTGGGATAACTTCTTCTTGCCAACTCCTATGAGATTTATTCAACTTCCTGGTGATTTTCCACCACTTTATGTATTCATATCAAGCTTCTCACAAAGTGATTCATCCTGGTTTGATTGGAACGACGAAGAAGCTGTCCTATTCCCAAACTGGGAAACTGGAATCACCTGATTTGAAAGTGGGATAACTTCTTCTTGCCAACTCCTATGATATTTATTCAACTTCCTTGTGATTCTCCACCACTTTATGTGTCCAAATCAAGCTTCTCACAAAGTGATTCATCCTGGTTTGATTGGAACGACGATGAAGCTGTGCTATTCCCAAACTGGGAAACTGGAATCACCTGATTTGAAAGTGGGATAACTTCTTCTTGCCAACTCCTATGATATTTATTCAACTTCCTGGTGATTTTCCACCACTTTATGTATTCATATCAAGCTTCTCACAAAGTGATTCATCCTGGTTTGATTGGAACGACGAAGAAGCTGTCCTATTCCCAAACTGGGAAACTGGAATCACCTGATTTGAAAGTGGGATAACTTCTTCTTGCCAACTCCTATGATATTTATTCAATTCCTGGTGATTCTCCACCACTTTATGTATCCAAATAAAGCTTCTCACAAAGAGATTCATCCTGGTTTGATTGGAACGACGATGATGCTGTGCTTTTCCCAAACTGGGAAACTGGAATCACCTGATTTGAAAGTGGGATAACTTCTTCTTGCCAACTCCTATGAGATTTATTCAATTTCCTGGTGATTCTCCACCACTTTATGTATCCAAATAAAGCTTCTCACAAAGAGATTCATCCTGGTCTGATTGGAACGACGAAGAAGCTCTCATATTCCCAAACTGGGAAACTGGAATCACCTAATTTGAAAGTGGGATAACTTCTTCTTGCCAACTCCTATGAGATTTATTCAACTTCCTGGTGATTCTCCACCACTTTATGTATCCAAATCAAGCTTCTTACAAAGTGAGTTATCCTGGTTTGATTGGAACGACGAAGATGCTGTCTTATTCCCAAACTGGGAAACAGGAATCACCTGATTTCAAAGTGGGATAACTTCTTCTTGCCAACTCCTATGATATTTATTCAACTTCCTGGTGATTCTCCACCACTTTATGTATCCAAATCAAGCTTCTCACAAAGTGATTCATCCTGGATTGATTGGAACGACGATGAAGCTGTGCTGTTCCCAAACTGGGAAACTGGAATCACCTGATTTGAAAGTGGGATAACTTCTTCTTGCCAACTCCTATGAGATTTATTCAACTTCCTGGTGATTCTCCACCACTTTATGTATCCAAATCAAGCTTCTCACAAAGTGAGTCATCCTGGTTTGATTGGAACGACGAAGAAGCTGTCTCATTCCCAAACTGGGAAACTGGAATCACCTGATTTCAAAGTGGGATAACTTCTTCTTGCCAACTCCTATGATATTTATTCAACTTCCTGGTGATTCTCCACCACTTTATGTATCCAAATCAAGCTTCTCATAAAGTGATTCATCCTGGATTGATTGGAACGACGATGAAGCTGTGCTATTCCCAAACTGGGAAACTGGAATCACCTGATTTGAAAGTGGGATAACTTCTTCTTGCCAACTCCTATGATATTTATTCAATTTCCTGGTGATTCTCCACCACTTTATGTATCCAAATAAAGCTTCTCACAAAGAGATTCATCCTGGTTTGATTGGAACGACGATGAACCTGTGCTTTTCCCAAATTGGGAAACTGGAATCACCTGATTTGAAAGTGGGATAACTTCTTCTTGCCAACTCCTATGATATTTGTTCAATTTCCTGGTGATTCTCCACCACTTTATGTATCCAAATAAAGCTTCTCACAAAGAGATTCATCCTGGTTTGATTGGAACGACGATGATGCTGTGCTTTTCCCAAACTGGGAAACTGGAATCACCTGATTTGAAAGTGGGATAACTTCTTCTTGCCAACTCCTATGAGATTTATTCAATTTCCTGGTGATTCTCCACCACTTTATGTATCCAAATAAAGCTTCTCACAAAGAGATTCATCCTGGTCTGATTGGAACGACGAAGAAGCTCTCATATTCCCAAACTGGGAAACTGGAATCACCTGATTTGAAAGTGGGATAACTTCTTCTTGCCAACTCCTATGAGATTTATTCAACTTCCTGGTGATTCTCCACCACTTTATGTATCCAAATCAAGCTTCTTACAAAGTGAGTCATCCTGGTTTGATTGGAACGACGAAGATGCTGTCTTATTCCCAAACTGGGAAACAGGAATCACCTGATTTCAAAGTGGGATAACTTCTTCTTGCCAACTCCTATGATATTTATTCAACTTCCTGGTGATTCTCCACCACTTTATGTATCCAAATCAAGCTTCTCACAAAGTGATTCATCCTGGATTGATTGGAACGACGATGAAGCTGTGCTATTCCCAAACTGGGAAACTGGAATCACCTGATTTGAAAGTGGGATAACTTCTTCTTGCCAACTCCTATGATATTTATTCAACTTCCTGGTGATTCTCCACCACTTTATGTATCCAAATCAAGCTTCTCACAAAGTGATTCATCCTGGTTTGATTGGAACGACGATGAAGCTGTGCTATTCCCAAACTGGGAAACTGGAATCACCTGATTTGAAAGTGGGATAACTTCTTCTTGCCAACTCCTATGATATTTATTCAACTTCCTGGTGATATTCCACCACTTTATGTATTCATATCAAGCTTCTCACAAAGTGATTCATCCTGGTTTGATTGGAACGACGAAGAAGCTGTCCTATTCCCAAACTGGGAAACTGGAATCACCTGATTTGAAAGTGGGATAACTTCTTCTTGCCAACTCCTATGATATTTATTCAATTTCCTGGTGATTCTCCACCACTTTATGTATCCAAATAAAGCTTCTCACAAAGAGATTCATCCTGGTTTGATTGGAACGACGATGAACCTGTGCTTTTCCCAAATTGGGAAACTGGAATCACCTGATTTGAAAGTGGGATAACTTCTTCTTGCCAACTCCTATGAGATTTATTCAATTTCCTGGTGATTTTCCACCACTTTATGTATTCATATCAAGCTTCTCACAAAGTGATTCATCCTGGTTTGATTGGAACGACGAAGAAGCTGTCCTATTCCCAAACTGGGAAACTGGAATCACCTGATTTGAAAGTGGGATAACTTCTTCTTGCCAACTCCTATGATATTTGTTCAATTTCCTGGTGATTCTCCACCACTTTATGTATCCAAATAAAGCTTCTCACAAAGAGATTCATCCTGGTTTGATTGGAACGACGATGAAGCTGTGCTTTTCCCAAACTGGGAAACTGGAATCACCTGATTTGAAAGTGGGATAACTTCTTCTTGCCAACTCCTATGAGATTTATTCAATTTCCTGGTGATTCTCCACCACTTTATGTATCCAAATAAAGCTTCTCACAAAGAGATTCATCCTGGTCTGATTGGAACGACGAAGAAGCTCTCATATTCCCAAACTGGGAAACTGGAATCACCTAATTTGAAAGTGGGATAACTTCTTCTTGCCAACTCCTATGAGATTTATTCAACTTCCTGGTGATTCTCCACCACTTTATGTATCCAAATCAAGCTTCTTACAAAGTGAGTCATCCTGGTTTGATTGGAACGACGAAGATGCTGTCTTATTCCCAAACTGGGAAACAGGAATCACCTGATTTCAAAGTGGGATAACTTCTTCTTGCCAACTCCTATGATATTTATTCAACTTCCTGGTGATTCTCCACCACTTTATGTATCCAAATCAAGCTTCTCACAAAGTGATTCATCCTGGATTGATTGGAACGACGATGAAGCTGTGCTATTCCCAAACTGGGAAACTGGAATCACCTGATTTGAAAGTGGGATAACTTCTTCTTGCCAACTCCTATGATATTTATTCAACTTCCTGGTGATTCTACACCACTTTATGTATCCAAATCAAGCTTCTCACAAAGTGATTCATCCTGGTTTGATTGGAACGACAATGAAGCTGTGCTATTCCCAAACTGGGAAACTGGAATCACCTGATTTGAAAGTGGGATAACTTCTTCTTGCCAACTCCTATGATATTTATTCAACTTCCTTGTGATTCTCCACCACTTTATGTGTCCAAATCAAGCTTCTCACAAAGTGATTCATCCTGGATTGATTGGAACGACGATGAAGCTGTGCTATTCCCAAACTGGGAAACTGGAATCACCTGATTTGAAAGTAGGATAACTTCTTCTTGCCAACTCCTATGAGATTTATTCAACTTCCTGGTGATTCTCCACCACTTTATGTATCCAAATCAAGCTTCTCACAAAGTGAGTCATCCTGGTTTGATTGGAACGACGAAGAAGCTGTCTCATTCCCAAACTGGGAAACTGGAATCACCTGATTTCAAAGTGGGATAACTTCTTCTTGCCAACTCCTATGATATTTATTCAACTTCCTGGTGATTCTCCACCACTTTATGTATCCAAATCAAGCTTCTCATAAAGTGATTCATCCTGGATTGATTGGAACGACGATGAAGCTGTGCTTTTCCCAAACTGGGAAACTGGAATCACCTGATTTGAAAGTGGGATAACTTCTTCATCCCAACTCCTATGAGATTTATTCAACTTCCTGGTGATTCTCCACCACTTTAGGTATCCAAATCAAGCTTCTCACAAAGTGATTCATCCTGGTTTGATTGGAACGACGATGAAGCTGTGCTATTCCCAAATTGGGAAACTGGAATCACCTGATTTGAAAGTGGGATAATTTCTTCTTGCCAACTCCTATGAGATTTATTCAACTTCCTGGTGATTCTCCACCACTTTAGGTATCCAAATAAAGCTTCTCACAAAGAGATTCATCCTGGTCTGATTGGAACGACGAAGAAGCTGTCCTATTCCCAAACTGGGAAACTGGAATCACCTGATTTGAAAGTGGGATAACTTCTTCTTGCCAACTCCTATGAGATTTATTCAATTTCCTGGTGATTCTCCACACTTTATGTATCCAAATCATGCTTCTCACAAAGTGAGTCATCCTGGTCTGATTGGAACGACGAAGAAGCTGTCTTATTCCCAAACTGGGAAACTGGAATCACCTGATTTGAAAGTGGGATAACTTCTTCTTGCCAACTCCTATGAGATTTATTCAACTTCCTGGTGATTCTCCACCACTTTATGTATCCAAATCAAGCTTCTCAAAAAGTGAGTCATCCTGGTTTGATTGGAACGACGAAGAAGCTGACTCATTCCCAAACTGGGAAACTTGAATCACCTGATTTGAAAGTGGGATACCTTCTTCTTGCCAACAACTCCTATGAGATTTATTCAACTTCCTGGTGATTCTCCACCACTTTATGTATCCAAATCAAGCTTCTCACAAAGTGATTCATCCTGGATTGATTGGAACGACGATGAAACCTGTGCTTTTCCCAAAATGGGAAACTGGAATCACCTGATTTGAAAGTGGGATAACTTCTTCTTGCCAACTCCTATGAGATTTATTCAATTTCCTGGTGATTCTCCACCACTTTATGTATCCAAATAAAGCTTCTCACAAAGAGATTCATCCTGGTTTGATTGGAACGACGAAGAAGCTCTCCTATTCCCAAACTGGGAACTGGAATCACCTGATTTGAAAGTGGGATAACTTCTTGCCAACTCCTATGAGATTTATTCAACTTCCTGGTGATTCTCCACCCATTTATGTATCCAAATCAAGCTTCTCACAAAGTGATTCATCCTGGTTTGATTGGAACGACGAAGATGCTGTCTTATTCCCAAACTGGGAAACTGGAATCACCTGATTTCAAAGTGGGATAACTTCTTCTTGCCAACTCCTATGATATTATTCAACTTCCTGGTGATTCTCCACCACTTTATGTATCCAAATCAAGCTTCTCACAAAGTGATTCATCCTGGTTTGATTGGAACGACAATGAAGCTGTGCTATTCCCAAACTGGGAAACTGGAATCACCTGATTTGAAAGTGGGATAACTTCTTCTTGCCACTCCTATGATATTTATTCAACTTCCTGTGATTCTCACCACTTTATGTGTCCAAATCAAGCTTCTCACAAAGTGATTCATCCTGGATTGATTGGAACGACGATGAAGCTGTGCTATTCCCAAACTGGGAAACTGGAATCACCTGATTTGAAAGTAGGATAACTTCTTCTTGCCAACTCCTATGAGATTTATTCAACTTCCTGGTGATTCTCCACCACTTTATGTATCCAAATCAAGCTTCTCAAAAAGTGAGTCATCCTGGTTTGATTGGAACGACGAAGAAGCTGACTCATTCCCAAACTGGGAAACTTGAATCACCTGATTTGAAAGTGGGATACCTTCTTCTTGCCAACAACTCCTATGATATTTATTCAATTTCCTGGTGATTCTCCACCACTTTATGTATCCAAATAAAGCTTCTCACAAAGAGATTCATCCTGGTTTGATTGGAACGACGATGAACCTGTGCTTTTCCCAAATTGGGAAACTGGAATCACCTGATTTGAAAGTGGGATAACTTCTTCTTGCCAACTCCTATGAGATTTATTCAATTTCCTGGTGATTCTCCACCACTTTATGTATCCAAATAAAGCTTCTCACAAAGAGATTCATCCTT
>NW_022610220.1:0-18313 GCF_000309985.2 Brassica rapa
GACCAATTCACGGCAATGCGGGACTTTCGGGAGAGTGAGTATGCAATAAGACTTCACATGATTCACACTTATTAATAGAATACTATAGATTAGTACTTGAGAACAAGTACTAAGGCTCGGGATAACCTCAAAGAATTATTCTTGTTTATTTTAAGTATTTAAACTAGATAAATACTTCATATATAAATATAGATCAAGGAATAATACTTAATCAATCAAACCATAATTACTTCTTAATTAATCCATGATTAATCCTTAATTAATCAACCATATTCAATATGCAACATGCATACTCATTCATAATTCATTCATCATCTATCTAGACTCACCTTTAAATCCATGAGATTGGCTAAGGAAGACTAGACTCGAGCTCAAGCTAATCACACTTCACTTCTGGATCACTCTCGGTTGAGAACCATCACAAGGATCCGGCTGATCCGAATAACTCTCCTTGGCCATCTGAATTCAAACATAACAGTTGGAACATAAGGGTCACTAGTCTGGTTCAAGAAGAAACTCAACTCAGTTCATAACATTTCAGTTCAGTTCTCTCATATCAGTTCGGTTCAAGACAAATTGATACCATATTCAGCTCGGTTCAAGCTTTAACGATTTAACTCGGTTCATATCAGCTTAGTTCATGCTCAGCTAACTCCGGTTCTAATCAGTTCCCAAACAGCTTAACTCGGTTATACTCAGACGACATCAGTTCAAGACAATTTCAGACCATAGAAAGCTCGGCTCAGATAGATCAGAACATACTCAGCTCAATTCAGTTCTAAACAAGATCAAATCAGTTCAGTTTAATTCTCATAATTCTTATCAGTTCGTCTACTGGTTCTGTGAGAATGATTAAATCATAAACCAACGAAGACTGACGAGAGGAAGACCTTAGACAACTGATCCTGACAGGTTAACCAACATACAGCAATTGGTTCTCATAAAAACATGGCTGAATCAAGAAGCTGAAGCTTACCGGTTTTACTCAACTAATTAAACTTGACTGGTTGTCTCTCTTCAAGCTAACCACGAATTAACCTGATCAACACCACAAGAATCCATGGTTGGATTTATTCAGAATTTATCTCCAGTGTAGGCAAACCAACAAAACTTCTCACAGAAACTGATCCACAACCATCTTACCGATCAAAATCAAAGGCTGAAGAACATGGGTGATTCTCAACTTCAGGACACCAAATATCCAACTCTTTACCACACAAATACTCACTGATTAAAGTCACAGGATGGTGAGAAAGGGTTGTCCATGCTCACTCCTCTTCTCTGAATATTTTTCTGAATTTTTCATGAATCTTTTCTCACAGATTTTCTCTCTTCTTTCTCTCTTTCTCTCTGAATTTTTCTCTGGTTTTTCTTGCAGGTTATGAACGTCCAGAGGAGAGAAGAGGGTATTTTATATCATAAGGAGTTGCTTCAGATGAGGGTTTGCTCCCACAAAAGACAAAGATGAGGTTAGACAGCTGGTGACATGCTTCAGCACACCAAGCTGCACAAGCAGCTGAACTTTTCCTTCCCATGAATAAAGCTACAAGCAGCTGAAGCAAGTAGCTTGTGACCAGCATGTAACTTCTAATGAGCAAGCAGGCAAGCAAGTAGGTGTAGGTCATGTGACCTAATTACTGAGGAACCAAGTAGGCTAGAAGGTGCAAAGCATGTGACTGTTCAGAAATAATTTTAAGAGTTTTGTCGATATTTTTCGGACTGTTTCGACTAAATATTTTTCATCATTCGAATCTCGTCCTGCTCAGAAAAAACTCACCCAGCATGAATAAAAATCAACGATAATAATTAACACTCGACCAGAACCATCAAGAGATGGTTTTTCGACCAAAAGACAGCCCCGTCGAGATTAATTCACCGTGTCGATTTTTATTTAAATTCTGATCGATCAATCTTCAAACTGATCTTAAAGAATTTTCTTGACCAAAATTATATCTGCTCGTGAGGGTTATTACAGTGGGTGTCCGTCAGCACAAACAGGATGTCCGTGTGTGTCCGTCAGCACACACTGGACGTCTGTGGCTGTGTGTGTGTGTCCGTGTGTGTCCGTGTGTGTCCGTCAGCACACACAGGACGTCCGTGGCTGTCCATCAGTACACATATCAGCATGTTGGTCCTTGGACTCAGCATGCTGGCCCTTCCAGTGGACTGTTTGGATGATTTTGGCCCACGTGTGCTGTCTGTTCAGTACACACAGGATGTCCGTGGGTGTCTGCCAGTGCACACAGGACGTACGTGTCTGTCCGTCAGCACACACATGACGTATGTGGCTGTCTGTTCGTGTCTGTGTGTGTCCGTCAGCACACACACAGGACGGCCGTGGCTGTCCATCAGTACACATATCAGCTTGTTGGTCCTTGGACTCAGCACGCTGGCCCTTCTCGTGGACTGTTTGGGTGACTTTGTGTCACGCCCCCAATCCTGAGTAGGATTGTTGGGACGGCCATGGTTCGAGGAAACGTGCAAGCCAGTCTTAGGACATCAAGGCAAGCGTTCCATGGTCGAGAAAGAAGGTTAAGGTCATAAGGAAACTTAGACTTAACCTTATACAAGCTAAGAGACAGCTAGGACGAGTATGACTGTAGCTGGACGAAGTGGACGAGTAGCTCGGCCAGCTCAATGAAGCTAGGTTCAGTTCACTCCAGCTCAGTCTCTACTAAGTCAGCTCCACTAGCTGGACTACTTGCTCACTCAGCTGAGCCAGCTGAGAGTCAGCTCATCTCAGCTAGACGGACTGTCTGGGCTTTAGGCCAATGGTCCGGGTCCGGGTCAGTGGCGGGCTGTGAGGTCCGGCCATGAGGCCATGGGCTGTTGGGTCTTTGGACAAGGCCGTGGGCTAAGTCCAGGAGGCCTGGGGCGTGGGTTGGGCTTGTGACCGACCCCAAACCCAATCAGAAAGGGCGAAGGGATGCAAGTGGCCGAAAGGGGACAACCCTTGGCCGATGGTGCCCATTCGCTAGCAAGTCATGCCTGTTCGTGGGGCAAGACTTACCCCCTCGTTTTCTATAAATATGTGGGCTCTCTGGTCGATTTCATTATCCAATTCCAGAGTAAAATACTCAGAGAAAAACGTAGAGAGAAAGAAAGAGAGAAAGAGAGAGTTCCGGCCAAGAGAAAGGCCGATTGTGGTGGTGTTGTGTTCCGGCGACTCTGATCGTTTGAGAACTAACCCCGGTCGAGAATGGGAGATCAAGACAAGGAGAAGACCATTGAGAACCCAGACGTGGTTCACAAAGTATGTGATGGGCCGTGGCTCCATCAGACCTAACGGACGGTCCATGCGACCGCACCGCGGCTCTGCTCGGTTCCTAAGTCCCATCCGGCACTCCTTATCTGTTTCAATTCGTTTCTCTTCTCTTCTCTCTGGTTAAACACGAAAGGTTGTGTTGGTTGAGTCCAAGGGACACGTCCCTAGGTTTTGGCGGAACATAATCAAACCGCTAGCCTAGACACGGGTCGGTTAGTCGGATGATCCGATCGCACCAAGACTGGGCGGTTAGGATGAACGGTTGGGAATGACCCAAAGGGCATGAGTTGTCAAGAGTCATGAGTGTCCAAAGGTTGTGAGTTGCCAAAGGGTGTCAGTGACCAAAAGGTACGAGATACCAAAGGTTACGAACATCAAAAGGTACGAGGACCAAGAGGCATGATTGGCCCAAGGGTGCATGTTCCAAACATAGTCTTTCAGGACAGGTTAGGACCGATCCTTATGGATCAGCCTATGGCTTGTCTAGTTAGGACAAGGTCACGGTTTGTCTAAGCCAAGGTAGAGTCGCAAGGTCTGACCGGTTGCTAAGCCTTCCCGATTAGGCTTTAGGCTTACTCGGCCGATTCGATCCAGGCCTAAGGCCGGATCAGGTAAGGGAGTCCGTTGGGCCATTGAGCCGGACTTCATTGGCCGGTCGCACCTAGATTCTATCCGGTTAGACAGATTGGTCTTTGGGGACGATCCGGATCTGTTCGTGTGTTCTGTTTATCTATTCTGGACTATCTATCTGATTCTAAGTCAATGGGTGGTTGGTTGAATGACTTAGGATACGGTAGGTAGGTTCATACGTTTTATGATTATGTTGACTGAGGTTTATCTGTGTTCTAGGAACCAAGCCAAGCATTGTAGAATCAATCCGTTCTATTCTCGGTTATGATTAATGCTTATCTGGTTGTGGTTTCAGGACCTAAGGATGGTTCTGGTCATGCCAAGGAGCCGTGAAGGCTCGGTCAGTGAGAGGCTGTGTAACGTGTGGTTAGATGATGCTAGGGATGAACTAGTGATTGTCTATGAGACTGTTAAGAAGTTGTGTATTGAATCTCATGATTCCAAGTAATACAAAGTTTATACATTGTTATTCCGCTATGGAATCTGTTCCTTTGTTTATGAACCTCATATTCGAATATGACTTAGTAACTAAAAGACTTAAAATGGATCAAACAAGCAAAGAAATTAATAAGTAAGCCTGTGGACTCCATCAGGTCGAGAGGCCAGGGTTCGGGTCTTACAAGTTGGTATCAAAGCATGCTTGATTCTAGGATAGTTGGGTTATGCAGTCCACACACACACGCAGCCAGCTGATTAGGTCTCATGGTGAGGTTTGATTGCTTAGTCTAGGGATTGTTTTGTTCTGTTTATGTTAGTGTGTTTCATACTAACATTGTCTGAATCCTTAGGCTGGAAAAAGCAAATCGGGAAAGTCCCGAAGGAGTAAGAAAACAGCCGGTCAGTCTAGTCAAGTGGCCATGGACGGGACCAATCTATCCGGATTGCAAACCGATCCGGCCACGGCTGACACTAGAGACGTGTTGCCAACTGATCAGGCTAATCTTACGGGGACGCAACAGGATGGAGGAACATCGGGAGAGTGATGGTGACCAGCATGAGAGAGTGGCCGATGGAACGGCTAATGTGCCCGCAACACTGTCCAAAGAGGACTTGTTAGAGGCCATGAAGGTAATGGGGACTCAGGTGGCGGCTATGGCACAACTGTTCACACCACTAGTGAACTCCTCGATTGGCCAGGCTACGCCTTTGGCTACGACAACCCCCAACACCAATGGTCCAGTTGTGGAAACGGTTGAGGTGATCGAGATCGATCCACCGGAAAAGTCTGAAAAGAAGGTGGACTATCTGAGTCTGCTTCAACATTTATCCAGGTTGGGTACGAAGCATTTCTCCGGTAGCACCAACCCTATTGTGGCAGACGAGTGGAGGAGTAGGCTGGTCCAAAACTTTCAATCAACTCGCTGTCCAGAGGATTACAGACGAGACATTGGGGTTCACTTCCTGGAATGGGACGCGCATAACTGGTGGCTTGCAGTGGACAAGCGCACCAATGGGAGTTTGGAAAGTTTTGCAGACTTTGAAGTTGAATTCAACCGCAAATACTTCCCTGCTGAGGCTTGGGATCGTCTGGAAGCTCAGTTTCTAGATTTGGCCCAAGGCCGCAGGACCGTACGAGAGTACGAAGAAGAGTTCAACCGGCTCAGACGGTTTGTTGGAAGAGAGCTGGAGGACGAGGCAGTCCAGGTCCGTAGGTTCATCCGAGCCTAAGGCCAGAACTGAAGACCCATTGCTCGATCCGCACTTTCAACACCGTCGGAGAACTGGTGGAACGGGTGGCTTTGCTAGAGTCTAACTTGGCTGAAGAAGCTAAGCTTAAGGCTAAGTCACAGTCTGGCCCGTCGGGCAAGACAAATGATAAAAAGAGGAAGTGGGACCAGGTGGACGGAGGTAAGACCTCTGGTGGCCGACCTACATGTCCCAAGTGTGGAAAGAATCATCCCGGTGAGTGCTGGAAGGCCATGGGGGCTTGTGTGCGATGTGGCAGCATGGATCACACGATCCAAAACTGCACTCGACCAAACCGATTCTCAGACCAGTCCAGTGGCAGCGGCTCCGTGACTTGCTTCCTATGTGGCAAGACGGGACACTACAAGTCGGACTGTCCTAAGCTACAAGGAGGACAAGGGAAGGGCCGTGGAGACACAGGCAAGTCGACCCAGAGTAGGCCGACCACAACACCAAGGGTGTATGAGCTGTCCCGGGACGACGGCGCTTCTGGATCGTTTGATTCGATCTCTGGTAATTCCTAAATTTTTCTTTTTACATTCAAGTAGAAAATGCTTGGTATGGAACCTAGAATGTCTAGGGGATTCTGATGGGGGTCTCTGTTAGGAACCCTCATGATTGGTGGTGTGGAAACCCACGTACTTTTCGACACAGGGGCTACACATAGTTTTGTGAGTCCGGGACTGGTCGGAAAGGGTCTGTTCTGTCTGGACGCTGGAGATAATTTTGGGATAGTGAGGGCGGCCGGAGGGCAAGCCATGAACTCACTAGGTCTCATGTCAAATATCCCAGTGTCAATACAGGGAAAGGTATTCCCTGTGGATTTGGTCTGTGTCCACCTAAAGAATCACGAAGTGATCCTAGGTATGGACTGGTTGGGAAAGTATCCGGCCACTCTCGATTGCCATAGAGGTCGTGTGCAATTGGAGACTGGGCTTCGACCGATCCAGTACCAATGTCTGTGTCCGGCTCAAGAGAAAGTAGTTGTTTCAGCAGTTCGAGCGATTCGGATGTTGGAACAGGGTTGTCAGTCCTTTTTGGCTACAATTACAACTACAGAGCCGGGCAGTTCTGTCTGTCTGAAAGACCTTTCAGAGGATTCGTTGGTGTCGAAGTTCCCAGATGTGTTCCAGGTACCTCAGGGTGTCCCCCCTGATAGGTCGGATCCATTTACGATTGAACTAGAGCCAGGGACAGCTCCGCTGTCCAAGAGTCCGTACCGGATGGCTCCGGCGAGATGGCCGAGCTAAAGAAGCAATTGGAAGAATTGCTTGACAAGGGGTTCATACGGCCAAGTAGCTCCCCTTGGGGTGCACCAGTCCTCTTTGTGAAAAGAAGGATGGTAGCATGCGTCTGTGCATCGACTATCGAGGGTTGAACAGGGTCACTGTGAAGAACAAGTACCCGTTGCCCAGGATAGACGAGCTGTTGGATCAACTCAAAGGAGCCAAGTGGTTTTCCAAGATTGATTTGGCTTCAGGGTATCATCAGATCCCTATAGAGCCAAATGATATTAGGAAGACGGCATTTAGGACCAGGTACGGTCATTACGAGTTCGTAGTGATGCCGTTCGGTCTGACCAATGCACCTGCCGCTTTCATGAAAATGATGAACAGCGTGTTCCGGGATTTCTTGGATGAATTCGTGATCATCTTCATTGATGATATCCTAATTTATTCCAAGGATGAGGAATCTCATAGGAAACACTTGAGAGCCGTGCTGGAACGATTACGAGAACACAAACTCTATGCTAAACTCAGTAAATGCAGTTTTGGCAGAAGAGTATTGGGTTCCTCGGCCATATTGTTTCCGATCAGGGCATCTCGGTGGATCCAGAGAAGATCAGGGCAATCAAGGATTGGCCCCGACCACGCAGTGCCACGGAAGTCAGAAGCTTCTTAGGGCTGGCAGGTTACTATAGGAAGTTTGTGAAAGGATTCGCAAGCTTGGCTCAGCCTATGACGCGGTTGACTGGGAAGGACGTTAAGTTCACATGGGCTGAAGAGTGTGAGGAATGTTTCTCCGCACTTAAGAACATGCTGACTAGCGCACCCGTCCTGGTGCTTCCGGAGGCCGACCAACCATATGTGGTCTATACGGACGCGTCCATCACTGGACTAGGTTGCGTATTGACCCAGCATGGGAAGGTCATTGCCTATGCGTCCAGGCAGTTGAGGAAACATGAGGGAAACTACCCCACCCATGATCTCGAAATGGCTGCGGTAGTATTCGCCTTAAAGATTTGGCGATCATACTTGTATGGCGCCAAAGTTCAGATACTTACGGACCATAAGAGTCTTAAGTATATATTCACCCAGCCTGAGTTAAACTTAAGGCAGAGGAGGTGGATGGAATTCGTAGCTGACTACGATTTGGACATCACCTACTATCCGGGAAAGGCTAATCTGGTAGCAGACGCTTTGAGCCGGAAGAGGGCTGACGTATCGGCCGAACGGGAGGCGGACGACCTGGACGGTATGGTCCGTGCTCTGCGGCTGAACGTGCTGACTACGGCAACCGAAGCTTTGGGTTGGAGGCGGTTAACCAAGCCGACCTGCTTACTCGAATCCGGTTGGCTCAAGGTCAGGACGAGAACCTGAATAAGGTTGCTCAGAATGATAGGACGGAGTACCAGACTGCAAAGGATGGTACCATCCTAGTAAACGGACGGATCAGTGTTCCTAATGATAGAAGTCTAAAGGAAGAGATTATGAGGGAGGCTCATAAGTCCAAATTCTCGGTTCATCCTGGTGCGACCAAGATGTACCAGAACCTTAAGAAATTTTATCATTGGATCCGTATGAAGGCAGATGTTGCGGAGTGGGTGGCCAAGTGTTCCACTTGCCAACTCATCAAAGCAGAACATCAGGTGCCTAGTGGGTTATTGCAAAGCTTGCCTATTCCGGAATGGAAATGGGATCACATCACAATGGACTTTGTGACCGGGTTCCCTACCACAAGGAATAAGAAAGATGCGGTTTGGGTTGTGGTTGATCGACTAACCAAATCAGCACACTTCCTGGCTATCAAGAAGTCGGATGGGGTAGATCAGATTGTACGTAATACATGATGAGATCGTCCGACTACATGGTGTGCCGGCAAGCATAGTTTCAGATAGGGATTCAAGGTTACATCTTACTTCTGGAAAGCTTTCCAAAAGCTTTAGGAACAAGAGTGAACATGAGTAAGCCTATCACCCACAGACTGATGGACAGTCGGAACGTACGATCCAGACGTTGGAAGATATGTTGCGAGCATGTGTTTAGACTGGGGTGATTCCTGGGAAAAACATCTACCTCTGGTAGAATTTGCTTACAACACTTAGTTTCCATAGTAGTAGTATTGGCATGTCGCCATAGACGGCTCTGTATGGGCGTCCATGCAGGACACCCTTGTGCTGGACCCAAGTTGGGAACGCAGCATGATTGGTCCGGAGATTGTCGAAGAGACAACCGAAAAGATCAAGTTCTTGAGGGACAAGATGAGACAGGCACAAGATCGCCAAAAGAACTATGCAGATCGAAGAGGAAAGATCTCGAGTTTCAAGTAGGTGACTTGGTGTATTTCCAAATGATTACCTTCAAAGGACGAGTCCGAATTTCCGGGAGACGGAAGTTAGACCCGAGATACTTGGGGCCGTTCAAGGTCATTGAAAGAGTTGGGATGGTGGCCTACAAGTTGGACTTGCCGGCCAAGATGGACGCATTTCATAATGTGTTCCACGTCTCCCAACTTCGGAAATGTTTGACGGACCAAGACATCGCTCTTCCTGCCATTCCAGACAATCTTGGTAAGAAACTAACCTTGGAAACGAGGCCAGTTCGAATCATAGATAGGATGGAAAAAGCAACAAGGAAGAAGACGGTCCAGATGGTCAAGGTCGTCTGGGACTGTAATGGTCAGGATATAATCACTTGGGAAACCGAAGCTAGATAAAAGCAGAGTACCCAGAGTGGTTGGATCAGTTTGTTTCCGAGGAAGCATTCGATTCGGATTCGAGGACGAATCCATCCCAGGGGGGGGAGACTTGTCACGCCCCCAATCCTGAGTAGGATTTTGGGACGGCCATGGTTCGAGGAAACGTGCAAGCCAGTCTTAGGACATCAAGGCAAGCGTTCCATGGTCTCGAGAAAGAAGGTTAAGGACATAAGGAAACTTAGACTTAACTTATACAAGCTAAGAGACAGCTAGGACGCGTAAGACGGTAAGCTGGACGAAAGTGGACGAGTAGCTCGGCCACCTCAATGAAGCTAGGTCAGTTCACTCCAGCTCAGTCCCTACTAAGTCAGCTCCACTAGCTGGACTACTAGCTCACTCAGCTGAGGCAGCTGAGTGTCAGCTCATCTCAGCTAGACGGACTGTCCGGGCTTTAGGCCGATGGTCCGGGTCTGGGTCAGTGGCGGGCTGGGAGGTCCGGCCATGAGGCCATGGGCTGTTGGGTCCTTGGGCAAGGCTGTGGGCTGTGTCCAGGAGGCCTGGGGCGTGGGTTGGGCTTGTGGCCGACCCCAAACCCAATCAGAAAGGGCGAGGGATGCAAGTGGCCGAAAGGGGGCAAACCTGGCCGATGGTGCCCATTCGGTAGCAAGTCGTGCCTGTTCGTGGGGCAAGACTTACCCCCTCGTTTTCTATAAATATGGGGGCTCTCTGGTCGATTTCATTATCCAATTCCAGAGTAAAATACTCAGAGAAAAACGTAGAGAGAAAGAAAGAGAGAAAGAGAGAGTTCCGGCCAAGAGAAAGGCCGATTGTGGTGGTGTTGTGTTCCGGCGACTCTGATCTTTTGAGAACTAACTCCGGTCAAGAATGGGAGATCAAGACAAGGAGAAGAGCATGGAGAACCCAGACGTGGTTCACAAGGTATGTGATGGGCCCTGGCTCCATCAGACCGAACGGACGGTCCATGCGACCGCACCGCGGCTCTGGTCGGTTCCTAAGTCCCATCCGGCTCTCCTTATCTATTTCAATTCGTTTCTCTTCTCTTCTCTCTGGTTAAACACGAAAGGTTGTGTTGGTTGAGTCCAAGGGACACGTCCCTAGGCTTTGGCCGAACATAACCAGACCGCTAACCTTGACACGGGTCGGTTAGACGGATGATCCGATCGCACCAAGACTGGGCGGTTAGGACGAACGGTTGGGAATGACCCAAAGGGCACGAGTTGTCAAGAGTCATGAGTGTTCAAAGGTTGTGAGTTGCCAAAGGGTGTCAGGGACCAAACTGTACGAGTTACCAAAGGTTGCGAACATCAAAAGGTACGAGAACAGGAGGCACGATTGGCCAAAGGGTGCATGTTCCAAACGGTGTCTTTCGGGACAGGTTAGGACCGATCCTTATGGATCAGCCTATGGCTTGTCTAGTTAAGACAAGGTCACGGTTTGTCTAAGCCAAGGTAGAGTCGCAAGGTCTGACCGGTTGCTAAGCCTTCCGGATTAGGCCTGAGGCTTACTAGGCCGATTGGATCCAGGCCTAAGGCCGGATCAGGTAAGGGAGTCCGTTGGGCCATTGAGCCGGACTCCATTGGCCGGTCGCACCTAGATTCTATCCGGATAGACGGATTGGTCTTTGGGGACGATCCGGATCTGTTCGTGTGTTCTGTTATCTATTCTGGACTATCTATCTGATTCTAAGTCAAGGGGTGGTTGGTTGAATGACTTAGGATACGGTAGGTAGGTTCATACGTTTTATGATTATGTTGACTGAGGTTTATCTAAGTTCTAGGAACCAAGCCAAGCATTGTAGAATCAATCCGTTCTATTCTCGGTTATGATTAATGCTTATCTGGTTGTGGTTTCAGGAACTAAGGATGGTTCTGGTCAAGCCAAGGAGCCGTGAAGGCTCGGTCAGTGAGAGGCTGTGTAACGTGTGGTTAGATGATGCTAGGGATGAACTAGTGATTGTCTATGAGACTGTTAAGAAGTTGTGTATTGAATCTCATGTTTCTAAGTAATACAAAGTTTATACATTGTTATTCCGCTGTGCAATCTGTTCCTTTGTTTATGAACCTCATATTCGAATATGACTTAGTAACTAATAGACTTAAAAATGGATCAAACAAGCAAATAAATTAATAAGTAAGCCTGCGGACTCCATCAGGTCGAGAGGCCAGGGTTCGGGTCTTACAGGCCACAAGCCCAACCCACGCCCCAAGTCTCCTGGACTTAGCCCATGGCCTTGTCCTAAGACCCAACAGCCCATGGCCTCATGGCCGGACCTCACAGCCCGCCACTGACCCGGACCCGGACCATCGGCCTAAAGCCCGGACAGTCCGTTCTAGCTGAGATGAGCTGACTCTCAGCTGCCTCAGCTGAGTGAGCTAGTAGTCCAGCTAGTGGAGCTGACTTAGTAGGGACTGAGCTGGAGTGAACTGAACCTAGCTTCATTGAGCTGGCCGAGCTACTCGTCCACTTCGTCCAGCTACCGTCTTACTCGTCCTAGCTGTCTCTTAGCCTGTATAAGGTTAAGTCTAAGTTTCCTTATGTCCTTAACCTTCTTTCTCGACCATGGAACGCTTGCCTTGATGTCCTAAGACATGGCTTGCACATTTCCTCAAACCATGGCCGTCCCAACAATCCTACTCAGGATTGGGGGCGTGACACGGACAGCCACGGACGTCCTGTGTGTGCTGACGGACAGCCACGGTCGTCCTGTGTGTGCTGACGGACAGCCACGGCCTGCCATGGATGTCCTGTGTGTGCTGACGGACAGCCACGGACAGCCACAGACGTCCTGTATGTGTTGGCGGACACCCACGGACGTCCTGTGTGTGTTGGCGGACACCCACAGATGTCCTGTGTGTGCTGACGGACAAACACGGACGCACACGGACAGCCACAGACGTCCTTTGTGTGCTGAGGGCACACACTGACGTCCTGTGTGTGCTGACGGACACCCACGGACGTCATGTGTGTACTGAACAGACAGCCCACGTGGGCCAAAATCACCCGAACAGTCCACGGGAAGGGCCAACGTGCTGAGTCCAAGGACCAGCGTGCTGATATGTACTGATGGACAGCCACGGTCGTCCTGTGTGTGCTGACGGACACACACGGACAGCCACAGACGCCCTGTGTGTGCTGACGGACACACACGGACGTCCTGTGTGTGCTGACGGACACCCACGGACGTCCTGTGTGTACTGAACAAAAAGCCCACGTGGGCCAAAATAACCCGAACAGTCCATAGCAAGGGCCAGCGTGCTGAGTCCAAGGACCAGCGTGCTGATATGTGTACTGATGGACAGCCACAGACGTCTTGTGTGTGCTGACGGACACACACGGACACACACAGACAGCCACGGACGTCCTGTGTGTGCTGACGGACACACACAGACAGCCACTGATATCCTGTGTGTGCTGGCGGACACCCACGGACGCCTGGCGTACTGAACAGGCAGCCCACATGGGCCAAAATCACCACGAAATTGTCCACGGAAGGGTCAGCGTGCGGAGTCCAAGAACCAACGTGCTAATATGTGTACTGATGGATAGCCACAGACGTCCTGTGTGTGCTGACGGACACACACGGACACACACAGTCAGCCACAGACGTCATGTGTGTGCTGAAGGCACACACAGACGTCATGTGTGTGCTGACGGACACCCACGGATGTCATGTGTGTACTGAACAGACAGCCCACGTGTGCCAAAATCACCAGAACAGTCCACGGCAAGGGCCAGCGTGCTAAGTCCAAGGATCAGCGTGCTGATATGTGTACTGATGGACAGCCACGGACGTCCTGTGTGTGCTGACGGACACATACAGACACACACGGACAGCCACGGACGTCCTGTGTGTGCTGACGGACAGCCATGGTCGTCCTGTGTGTGCTGACGGACATCCACGGCCTGCCATGGATTTCCTGTGTGTGCTGACGGACAGCCACGGACAGCCACAGACGTCCTGTATTTGTTGGCGGATACCCACGGACGTCCTGTGTGTGTTGGCGGACACCCACGGACGTCCTGTGTGTGCTGACGGACACACACGGACACACACGAACAGCCACATATGCCATGTGTGTGCTGAGGGCACACACGGACGTCCTGTGTGTGCTGACGGACACCCACGGACGTCATGTGTGTACTGAACACACAGCCCACGTGGGCCAAAATCACCCGAACAGTCCACGGGAAGGGCCAGCGTGCTGAGTCCAAGGACCAGCGTGCTGATATGTACTGATGGACAGCCACGGTCGTCCTGTGTGTGCCGACGGACACACACGGACACACACGAACAGCCACAGACGTCCTGTGTGTGCTGACGGACACACATGGACATCCTGTGTGTGCTGACGGACACACATGGACATCCTGTGTGTGCTGACGGACACCCACGAACGTCCTGTGTGTAGTGAACAGAAAGCCCACGTGGGCCAAAATCACCCGAACAGTCCACAACAAGGGCCAGTGTGCTGAGTCCAAGGACCAGCGTGCTGATATGTGTTCTGATGGATAGCCACAGATGTCATGTGTGTGCTGACGGACACACACGGACAGCCACAGACGTCCTGTGTGTGCTGACGGAGAGCCACGGACGTCCACGGACGTCCTGTGTGTGCTGGCGGACACACACAGACACACACGGACAGCCATGGACGTCCTGTGTGTTCTGACGGACAGCCATGGACAGCCACGGACGTCCTGTGTGTGCTGACGGACAGCCACGGACTGCACAGACGTCCTGTGTGTGCTGACAGACAGCCACACACAGCTACGGATGTCCTGTGTGTGTTGGCGGATACCACGGACGTCCTGTGTGTACTGAACAGACAGCCCACATGGGCCAAAATCACCCAAACAGTCCACGGGAAGGGCCAGCATGCTGAGTTCAAGGACCAGCGTGCTGATATGTCTACTGATGGACAGCCACAGACATCTTGTGTGTGCTGACGGACACACACGGACACACACTGACAGCCACGGACGTCCTGTGTGTGCTGACGGACACACACAGACAGCCAATGATATCCTGTGTGTGCTGGCGGACACCCACGGACGTCGTGTGTGTACTGAACAGGCAGCCCACATGGGCCAAAATCACCCGAAATTGTCCACGGGAAGGGTCAGTGCTGATAGAACCAAAATAAGGATCACTCTTTCGGTAAGGTTGATATGATCTCAGATCCGAGAGGATTGAGAACTGATGGATCGGGGGTGACACTAAGGGTTGCGGAATAGCCCAAAGATACTACCAGAGATTCGAAGGTTGTCGGATGTGACGCACCGGTCCAACACAACGAAGTGGTTCGCTTGGAGATGACCTCACCAAGAGAAGTATGAATGTTCTAAGCAAAGAACAATGAGAGAAGACTCAAAATAAGCAAAGGAAAATCGATGTGATTTTATTAAGGGGGATCATCACATACTTATAAGGTTTGTGAGTCAAAGAAACATAAAGACATTTGTGGGAAAAGACAACATAGAAAATAGAAATGAATGAAAACAAGACATAGAAACTAGAAATGAAGACTTTGACTAAAGACTGGTCAAGGTGCGGATTCTTGTGTTGACTGGTCCAGATTCACAAAGACGTCCAGGTTCATCCTCTGGTGATCAGGTCGTTCGCGGTAAGGAGCAGGACAGACGTAAGGCTGCCCACATGATTGATCGTCGATGATCCATGAACGGATGAAGAGATAACTCGACCCAAATCTTCAGAGAGCTTAAGTATCCTTCCTTTGGAGTAGTTGGAAGCATCGATCATCATGAAATCATCAAAGTGGTTGGAAAGGTCGTGATCAGCCTGATCCGGGCGTGCGGTACGTCCCAAACGGGCCAGGAAAGATAGGCTAAGTCCGGAATCTGATTCTTCTCGATGATCATGGGTTCTGGCTTGACTGTTGGCTCTAGAATGGCGAATGGGTCGGGGAAGAACGCCTGTGGTTTGGCTGATTTGGTCATCAGGTCGTGGATCCATCCTTAGGTCACGTCCGGGTGCACGCGGGTCGATCTGGTACACGGCTCTGTCCGTTGATCTGGTACGGCTGAATGGCTGAACCTCAGTTGGACTGATCTGATCGTCCTGGTCACCATGCTAGGTCTTCTCCACGTCCTGGTCCAGGTCCTGGGTTCTATCATTCCCTCCCTCTTCAAAAGGATTTGACCACAAATCCGGATCATCTGCGCAAAAAGGAGATAAATCAGAAACATTAAAACTTGAAGAGATATCATACTTACCCTGAAGATCAAGCTGGTAAGCATTGTCATGGAGTTTCCTGAGTTTGGACTTCCTTTGTTCCGGGAATCGTTCCTTCCTCATGTGGACCCAAACAAGATCACCTTCCTGGAAGATCACTTCTTTCCTTTTCTTGTCTGCAAGTCGTTTGTAGCCCTCGGTCTTGGCTTCAATGTTGGCACGGAACTGTTCATGCAGCTTCTTGATCGTGTCCACCTTCCTCTTGCCATCTGTACTAACTCGTTCACTCAAAGGCAAAGGTAAAAGATCAAGTGGAGACAAGGGATTAAATCCATAAACAACCTCAAAAGGAGAAAACTTAGTAGCTGAATGCAAAGCATGGTTATAAGCAAATTCAACATGAGGCAAACATTCTTCCCAAGTCCTAAGATTCTTTTTAACCAAAGATCTAAGCAAAGCAGACAAGGTTCGGTTAACTACTTCAGTTTGCCCATCGGTTTGCGGATGACAAGTTGTAGAGAACATCAATCTAGTACCTAGCTTAGACCACAAGGTCTTCCAAAAATAGCTAAGGAACTTAGCATCACGATCAGAGACAATGGTCTTAGGCATTCCATGCAATCTAACAACTTCCTTAAAGAATAAATCTGCAACTTGCACAGCATCATCAGTTTTGTGACAAGGAATGAAATGAGCCATTTTCGAGAACCTATCAACAACCACAAAGATAGAATCTCGTCCAGCTTTAGACCTAGGCAATCCAAGCACAAAATCCATAGAAATGTCTACCCAAGGATGAGAGGGAATGGGTAGAGCTGAGTACAAACCGTGGTGTGATGCTTTAGGCTTAGACTTCTTGCACACCACACATCGGCTACAGATCCTCACAACATCTTTCATCAGACTCGGCCAGTAGAAATGGTCATGAACCGCCTTGTAGGTTTTCTTGACTCCAAAGTGTCCATAAGCCCACCTCCATGAGCTTCCCTGAGAAACAACTCCCTCAAAGAACATTGGGGCACACACAAACGGTTATCAAAGAACAAGAAACCAGAATTTTGAAAGTATTTGCCATAAGCAACCTTTGAGCATTTTCGAAAAATCTCTTTAAATCCTGATCAGAAGCATAAAGATCCTTGATAAATTCAAAGCCAAGCAATTTAGTTTCAAGGGCTGAGAGAAAGAGTGTACCTTCGAGACAATGCATCGGCCACAACATTCTCCTTACCTTGTTTGTACTTGATCACATAAGGGAATGTCTCAATGAACTCCATCCAACGAGCATGCCTCTTGTTGAGCTTCTGCTGACCTTTAAGGTGTCTTAGAGACTGATGATCAGTGTGGATGATGAACTCCTTAGGCCAAAGATAGTGCTGCCACGTTTGAAGGGCCCTCACCAAGGCATAGAGTTCTTGGTCGTATGTGGGGTAGTTGAGCATGGCTCCTCCAAGCTTCTCACTGAAATAAGCCACTGGTTTTCCATCCTGCATCAACACAGCACCAATACCAACACCAGAAGCATCACATTCGATTTCAAAAGCTTTAGAAAAATCTGGAAGTACAAGTAAAGGGGCGTGAGTCAACTTCCCTTTAAGAATTTCGAATGCTTCTTCCTGAGCTGGTCCCCATTTGAACCCCACGTTCTTCTTGATTATTCAGTAAGAGGAGCGGCCCAAGGTACTGAAGTTTTGAACAAATCGCCTATAGAAGCCGGCAAGGCCATGGAAGCTTCTTACTTCACCAATGGTGGTCGGAATCGGCCAGTCCCGGATTGCTTGGACCTTCTGCTCGTCTACTCTTAAGCCATCTGCACCTACAACAAAACCTAGAAAGACCACATGATCTGTGCCAAAAGAACACTTTCCAAGGTTAGCAAACAAACGTTCCTTTCTAAGGACTTCAAGAACGGATTTCAAATGCTGTTTGTGCTCATCAAGACTTTTGCTGTAAATAAGAATGTCATCAAAGTAGACCACAACAAAATGACCAATAAAAGACCTCAAGACATGATTCATTAGGCGCATGAAAGTACTAGGTGCATTAGTGAGACCAAAGGGCATGACAAGCCACTCATACAAACCTAGTTTTGTTTTAAAGGCCGTTTTCCATTCATCACCTTCTTTCATCCTAATCTGATGATAACCACTTCTCAAATCTATCTTAGAAAAGTACTTAGAACCATGGAGTTCATCAAGCATATCATCAAGACGAGGGATAGGATGTCGATACTTTACCGTGATGTTTGTTTATGGCCCGGGCAGTCCACACAATCCTCAGGAGGCCATCCTTCTTTGGTACAAGTAGAACAGGCACGGCACAGGGACTGAGACTCTCTCTGATGTATCCCTTCTCAAGCAAGTCGTTGATCTTGTTTCTCCAGCTCCTTGGTCCGACCGGATGGTGCGGTACGCTGGTCGGTTCGGTAGAGAGGCGCCCCGGAACGAGATCGATCTGATGCTCAATGCCTCTCCCGGTGGCAATCCTTTGGGATTTTCTTCTGGAAACACATCAGATAATCCTGCAAGATACCTAAAACAATCACTCGGAATCTCCGGTGCAAGGTCAGAAGAAGATGAGGCCAAGAGAGACTCTTTATAATC
>NW_022610221.1:0-36715 GCF_000309985.2 Brassica rapa
GTACGTTCAATCAAGAAATATTTATTCACTACTCATTACTTCATCTATCTAGACTCACCTTTGATTCCATGAGATTGGCTAGGGAAGACTAGACTCGAGCTCAACTAATAGCACTACATTTCACTCCGGATTCAGAATGTATGGATACAAGATCAGTCAGGTCGATTCGAACAGAAACTCTAATCAGCTTAGTTCAAAGCAGTTCAGTTCGGTTCAAACATAAATCGTTTCAGCTAAGTTGTCTTGATGCTAGGGGACCATGAACTGAACTAATATAAATCCACACAAGGGATTAAGAAATTAATCCAGAGAGGAGGAACAACAACTCAGCCAGCTGGTTACAATCTAAACTGATTTGGATCAAAAGGCAAAACAGTTTACCGGTTCAAATCAAACACTGTCTGAACTCAACTGATACTCCACTTTAAGATGAAGCCACGCCAAACCTGATCAGTACCACATCAAGAAAAGGTCGGACTCAATCAGAACAAAGCTGAATCGCAGTCAATCCAACAGAAATGCTCACATAAAACCGATCCACAAAACAACTTACATCTTTACCAATTAAAATCAAAGGCTGAAGAACATGGGTGATTCTCAACTTCAGGACACCAAATCTCCAACTCTTTACCACACAAATACTCACTGATTTAAGTCACAAGATGGTGAGGAAGGTTCGTCCTTGCTCAATTCTGTTCTGTGAATATTTTTCAGAATTTTTCAACAGATTTTTCTCTCAGATTTCTCTCTCTTATTCTCTCTTTCTCTCTGAATTTTTCTCTGGTTTTTCTTGCAGTAACACGGACAGCCACGGACGTCCTTTTTTGTGCTGACGGACAGCCACTGACAGCCACAGACCTCCTCTGTGTGCTGACGGACACAAACGGACACACACAGACAGCCACAGACGTCCTGTGTGTGCTGATGGACACACACGGACGTCCTGTGTGTGCTGACGGACACCCACGGACGTCCTGTGTGTACTGAACAGACAGCCCACGTGGGCCAAAATCACCCGAACAGTCCACGGGAAGGGCCAGCGTTCTGAGTCCAAGCACCAGCGTGCTGATATGTATACTGATGGACAGCCACGGACGTCCTGTGTGTGCTGATAGACACACACAGACACACACAGACAGCCACGGACGTCTTGTGTGTGTTGACGGACAGCAACATACATCATGTGTGTGCTGACGGACACCCACAGACGTCTTGTGTGTACTGAACAGACAGCCCACGCCTGGGCAAAATCACCCCCGAACAGTCCACGGGAAGGGACAGCGTGCTGAGTCCAAGGAGCAACGTGCTGATATGTGTCCTGATGGAAAGCCACGAACGTCCTGTGTGTGCTGTGCGGCGGACACACAGGGACACACACAGACACACACGGACAGCCACAGACGTCCTGTGTGTGCTGATGGACAGCCACGGATGCCACAAACGTCCTGTGTGTGCTGGCGGACAACCACAGACGTCCTGTGTGTACTAAACAGATAGCCCACGTGGGCCAAAATCACCCAAACAGTCCATGGGAAGGGTCAGCGTGCTGAGTCCAAGGACCAACGTGCTGATATGTGTACTGATGGACAGCCACATACATCCTGTGTGTGCTGATGGACACACACAGACACACACTAACAGCTATGGACGTCCTGTGTGTGCTGACGGAAACCAACGGACGTCCTGTGTGTACTGAACAGACACCCCACATGGGCCAAAATCACCCGAACAGTCCATGGGACGGGCCAGCATGCTGATATTGTAAGACCCATTCCTGGTCTCTCGACCCAACTGGATACGAATGCTTACTTATTAATTTCTTTGCTTGTTGTGGGAACCGAAATTCGCACTGTCGATTTCCGTTTAAATAAGGAAACTAGGAAAACCCTAATTTCCCAGAGGACCCGGATCTCTGCGAGAGCCAACGACAAGTAACCAAACAAATGCGGAAAATATGAGAAAACATGATAAAACGAATTTACAAAGAAAGTAGATCTTATTTCGAATTCGCGTAAGAGCGTTGCGATCATTACAAGAGAATACAAAGGCTTTGGCCGCAGGGGCCGTCAGCGAGTTACCTAGTTCTAGCAACATAAAACCCTAATCCTAGTTGAGTCGCAGCTCGATAACAAAGGACGAAAAAGATATCTAAAAGGCTTAGATTGATTTCGGACTGAACCTTGTTAAAGGCTGCCTACGTACCCCTTTCGAGGATCAAGCCGAACGTAGTTCAATTGATAGAGCTGGACAAGAGATCGAACTGCCTGGGCGAGTTCGTCTAGTAATTGAGTGCCAGTCATAGAAACCGAACTTGTCGAGAATAAAGCCTAAAGTTTCTAAGTGCAAAGAATTCTGAGTCTAAAAGAGCCCCTCCCTTGCTCCTCGCCTAGGACTCCTTATATACTAGCTCCAAGGTCGGTTTACGCTTTTACTCTTCTGCCCTTAAGCCGTCATAGCATTAAAATGGAGATATTCCATTTTTCCCGATCTTCACAATTATCTTCAAAACTTCCGTATTTATCCGCGGAAACTTGACATTTATCCTTCCTTGTGGACCAAGCGTAAACCAGGCTGTGGTTTACGGGCTTTTGGTTAGGAAAATCATAGGATGGGCCTCGAGTCGTGTTTTAGGTCCCTTTGGGCCGTCTTCCGACTCGACACGTTTACTACGAGTTTTCCGCGATTTCTAATCCGCGAAGTTTGATCGATGAATTAGAGTGGCGGGAAACATGGACTAAGCTTGCTACGGTCTTCGGGAGATAGCATTCGAAGGTTTTGACGAGAATGCAAGAACTGGTGTCGCATTGACGTTCGGAAAGGTTCAATCGCTACACAGCGACCAAACTTTGGCTCGAGCCCGGTCGCTTCGTAGCGACCGAGCGGGAGGAGCGCTCGGTCGCTACGTAGCGACCGAGCTTGGCTGAGCTCGGTCGCTACGTAGCGACCGAGCTTTGGCTCGAGCTCGGTCGCTACGTCACGACCGAGCGGGACGATCGCTCGGTCGCTACGTAGCGACCGAGCTTGGCTGAGCTCGGTCGCTACACGATCGCTCGGTTGCTACGTAGCGACCGAGCTTTGGCTCGAGCTCGGTCGCTACGTAGCGACCGAGCTTTGGCTCGAGCTCGGTCGCTACGTAGAGACCGAGCGGGGCGATCGCTCGGTCGCTACGTAGAGACCGAGCTTGGCTGAGCTCGGTCGCTACGTAGCGACCGAGCGGGACGATCGCTACGTAGCGACCGAGCGGGACAATCGCTCGGTCGCTACGTAGCGACCGAGCGGGGCGATCGCTCGGTCGCTACGTAGCGACCGAGCGAGACGGATGCTCGTCGCTACGTAGCGACCGAGCGAGACGGACGCTCGTCGCTACGTAGCGACCGAGCTTGGCTCGAGCTCGGTCGCTACGTAGCGACCGAGCGAGACGGATGCTCGGTCGCTACGTAGCGACCGAGCTTGGCTCGAGCTCGGTCGCTACGTAGCGACCGAGCTGTGTGCATGCTTGGTCGCCGCATATCGATCGAGCTTGGCTTGTCCGCGGTCTGATTTCCATACTCGAGCTTGTCCGCGGCCGATTTGGATACATGTCCGTTGCCTTCGGACAATCGGTATTTAGTGGTTCGATTGAGATTTGGACGATATTTTACTGCAAGGCTGTTCGTAAAGATATCTTTACGAAGATTACTTTTCGTAAAAACGGTTATGCTGATTTTTACGGACTTTCAGACATTGATTCCGTCGTGACCGATTTTGACCCCAACACTTGTCTGATTCATTCTAAGTCTTTTCGTTACTAAGCCATATTCGAATATGAGGTTCATAAACAAAGAAATAGATTGCACAGCGGAATAAAAATGTATAAACTTTGTATTACTTAGAAACATGAGATTCAATACACAACTTCTTAACAGTCTCATAGATAATCACTAGTTTATCCCTAGCATCATCTAACCACACGTTACACAGCCTCTCACTGACCGAGCCTTCACGGCTCCTTGGCTTGACCAGAACCATCCTTAGTTCCTGAAACCAGAACTAGATAAGCATTAATCATAACCGAGAATAGAACGGATTGATTCTACAATGCTTGGCTTGGTTCCTAGAACTTAGATAAACCTCAGTCAACATAATCATAAACGTATGAACCTACCTACCGTATCCTAAGTCATTCAACCAACCACCCCTTGACTTAGAATCAGATAGATAGTCCAGAATAGATAAACATAAAAAAAGAACAGATCCGGATCGTCCCCAAAGACCAATCCGTCTAACCGGAGAGAATCTAGGTGCGACCGGTGAATGGAGTCCGGCTCAATGGCCCAACGGACTCCCTTACCTGATCCGGCCTTAGGCCTGGATCCAATCGGCCGAGTAAGCCTCAAGCCTAATCCGGAAGGCTTAGAAACCGGTCAGACCTTGCAACTCTACCTTGGCTTAGACAAACCGTGAACTTGTCTTAACTAGACAAGCCATAGGCTGATCCATAAGGATCGGTCCTAACCTGTCCCGAAAGACACCGTTTGAAACATGTACCCTTTGGCCATTCGTGCCTCTTGGACACTCACGACTCTTGACAACTCGTGCCCTTTGGGTCATTCCCAACCGTTCGTCCTAACCGCCCAGTCTTGGTGTGATCGGATCATCCCTCTAACCGACCCGTGTCTAGGCTAGCGGTTTGGTTATGTTCGGCCAAAGCCTAGGAACGTGTCCCTTGGACTCAACCAACACAACCTTTCGTGTTTAACCAGAGAGAAGAGAAGATAAACGAATTGAAACAGATAAGGAGAGCCGGATGGGACTTAGGAACCGAGCAGAGCCGCGGTGCGGTCGCATGGACCGTCCGTTCGGTCTGATGGAGCCACGGCCCATCACATACCTTGTGAATCACGTCTGGGTTCTCCATACTCTTCTCCTTGTCTTGATCTCCCATTCTTGACCGGAGTTAGTTCTCAAACGATCAGAGTCGCCGGAACACAACACCACCACAATCGGCCTTTCTCTTGGCCGGAACTCTCTCTTACTCTCTTTCTTTCTCTCTACGTTTTTCTCTGAGTATTTTACTCTGGAGTTGGATACTGAAATCAACCAGAGAGCCCCCATATTTATAGAAAACGAGGGGGTAAGTCTTTCCCTACGAACAGGCATGACTTGCTAGCGAATGGGCACCATCGGCCAAGGGTTGTCCCCTTTCGGCCACTTGCATCCCTTCGCCCTTTCTGATTGGGTTTGGGGTCGGTCACAAGCCCAACCCACGCCCCAAGCCTCCTGGACTTAGCTCACGGCCTTGCCCAAGGACCCAACAGCTCATGGCCTCATGGCCGGCCCTCACAGCCCGCCACTGACCCAGACCCAGACCATCGGCCTAAAGCCCGGACAGTCCGTCTAGCTGAGATGAGCTGACTCTCAGCTGCCTCAGCTGAGTGAGCTAGTAGTCCAGCTAGTGGAGCTGACTTAGTAGGGAATGAGCTGGAGTGAACTGAACCTAGCTTCATTGAGCTGGCCGAGCTACTCGTTCACTTCGTCCAGTTACCGTCTTACTCGTCCTAGCTGTCTCTTAGCTTGTATAAGGTTAAGTCTAAGTTTCCATATGTCCTTAACCTTCTTTCTCGACCATGGAACGCTTTCCTTGATGTCCTATGACTGGCTTGCACGTTTCCTGGAACCATGGCCGTCCCGACAATCCTATTCAGGATTGGGGGAGTGACAAGTCTCCCCCCCTTGGGATGGATTCGTCCTCGAATCCGAATCAAATGCTTCCTCGAAAACAAACTGACCCAACCACTCTGGGTACTCTGCTTTCATTCTAGCCTCGGTTTCCCAAGTGATTATATCCTGACCATTACAGTCCCAGACGACCTTCACCATCTGGACCGTCTTCTTCCTTGTTGATTTTTCCATCCTATCTATGATTCGAACTGGCCTTGTTTCCAAGGTTAGGTTCTTACCAAGATCGTCTGGAATGGCAGGAAGAGCGATGTCTTGGTCCGTCAAACATTTCCGAAGTTGGGAGACGTGGAACACATTATGAAATGCGCCCATCTTGGCCGGCAAATCCAACTTGTAGGCCACCATCCCAACCCTTTCAATGACCTTGAACGGCCCCAAGTATCTCGGATCTAACTTCCATCTTCCAGAAATCCGGACCCGTCCTTTGAAGGTAATCATTTTGAGATACACCAAGTCACCTACTTGGAACTCGAGATCTTTCCTTCTTCGATCTGCATAGTTCTTTTGGCAGTCTTGTGCCTGTCTCATCTTGTCCCTCAAGAACTTGATCTTTTCGGTTGTCTCTTCGACAATCTCCGGACCAATCATGCTGCGTTCCCCAACTTGGGTCCAGCATAAGGGTGTCCTGCATGGACGCCCATACAGAGCTTTGTATGGCGACATGCCAATACTACTATGGAAGCTATTGTTGTAAGCAAATTCTACCAGAGGTAGATGTTTCTCCCAGGAATTACCCCAGTCTAGAACACATGCTCGCAACATATCTTCCAATGTCTGGATCGTATGTTCAGACTGTCCATCCGTCTGTGGGTGATAGGCTGTACTCATGTTCACTCTTGTTCCTAAAGCCTTTTGGAAAGCCTTCCAGAAGTAAGATGTGAACCTTGAATCCCTATCTGAAACTATGCTTGCCGGCACACCATGTAGTCGGACGATCTCATCAATGTACTTACGTACAATCTGATCTACCCCATCCGACTTTTTGATAGCCAGGAAGTGTGCTGATTTGGTTAGGCGATCAACCACAACCCAAACCGCATCTTTCTTATTCCTCGTGGTAGGGAACCCAGTCACAAACTCCATTGTGATGTGATCCCAGTTCCATTCCGGAATAGGCAAGCTTTTCAATAACCCACTAGGCACTTGATGTTCTGCTTTGATGAGTTGGCAAGTGGAACACTTGGCCACCCATTCCGCGACATCTGCCTTCATATGGATCCAATGATAGAACTTCTTAAGGTTCTGGTACATCTTGGTCGCAGCAGGATGAACCGAGAATCTGGACTTATGAGCCTCCCTCATAATCTCTTCCTTTAGACTTCTATCATTAGGAACACTGATCTAGGATGGTACCATCCTTTGCAGTTTGGTACTCCGTCCTATCATTCTGAGCAACCTTGTTTAGGTTCTCGTCCTGACCTTGAGCCAACCGAATTCGGGTAAGTAGGTCGGCATGATTGACCGCCTCTAATCCGAGTGGTTCAGACTCTTTGGTCGATGCGTTCAACCATAGGGCACGAACCGTACCATCCAGGTCGTCCGCTTCTCGTTCGGCTGATATGTCGGCCCTTTCGGCTCAAGGCATCTGCGACCAGATTAGCCTTTCCCGGATGATAGGTGATATCCAGATCGTAATCAGCTAGAAACTCCATCCACCTTCTCTGCCTTAAGTTTAACTCAGGCTGGGTGATTATATACTTAAGACTCTTATGGTCCGTATAAACCACATAGGGTTGGTCGGCCTCTGGAAGAACCAGAATGGGTGCGCTAGTCAGCATGTCCTTAAGCGCGGAAAAACATTTCCCACACTCCTCAGACCATGTGAACTTAACGTCCTTCCCGGTCAACTGTGTCATAGGCTGAGCCAAGCTTGCGAATCCTTTCACAAACTTTCTATAATAACCTGCCAGCCCTAGGAAGCTTCTGACCTCCGTGGCACTGCGTGGTCGAGGCCAATCCTTGATTGCCCTGATCTTCTCTGGATCCACCGAGACGCCCTCACCGGACACAATGTGGCCGAGAAACCCAATGCTCTTCTGCCAAAAACTGCATTTACTGAGTTTTGCATAGAGCTTGTGTTCCCGTAATCGTTCCAGCACGGCTCTCAGGTGTTTCCGATGAGATTCCTCATCCTTGGAGTAAATCAGGATATCATCAATGAAGATGATCACTGATTCGTCCAGGAAATCTCGGAACACGCTGTTCATCATTTTCATGAATGCAGCAGGCGCATTGGTCAGACCGAATGGCATAACCACAAACTCGTAGTGGCCGTACCTGGTCCGGAATGCTGTCTTTCTAATATCATTTGGCTCTATAGGGATCTGATGATACCCTGAGGCCAAATCAATCTTAGAAAACCACTTGGCTCCTTTGAGTTGATCCAACAACTCGTCTATTCTGGGCAACGGGTACTTGTTCTTCACAGTAACCCGGTTCAACCCTCGATAGTCAATACACAGACGCATGCTACCATCCTTCTTTTTCACAAAGAGGACTGGTGCACCCCAAGGAGAGCTACTTGGACGTATGAACCCCTTGTCCAGCAATTCTTCTAATTGCTTCTTTAGCTCGGCCATCTCGGCCGGAGCCATTCGGTACGGACTCTTGGACAGCGGCGCTGTCCCTGGTTCTAGTTCAATCGTAAATGGATCCGACCTATCAGGGGGGACACCCTGTAGTGAACGGAACACATCTGGGAACTCAGACACCAACGGGTCCTCAGTTAGATCTTTCTGATCATCAGACCTGCCGTGCTCCATAGTGGTAATTGTGGTCAAATATGCTTCACAACCCCGTCTAAGCATCCGTTCTGCTCGGATTGCTGACACCACTACTCTATCCAGAGCCGGACTCATATTCAGACTTTGGTACTGGATCGGGTGAGGTCCAGTCTCC
Source organism: Brassica rapa (assembly GCF_000309985.2). Lineage (NCBI taxonomy): Eukaryota > Viridiplantae > Streptophyta > Magnoliopsida > Brassicales > Brassicaceae > Brassica > Brassica rapa. The sequence goes on from NW_022610221.1 coordinate 8,620, forward strand.
AACCGTACACATCCTCTGTGGCAGTCGAGAGTGGCCCGATACTTTCCCAACCAATCCATGCCTAGGATCACATCGTGATTCTGTAGGCGCAACACAATCAGATCTACAGGCAGATTTTCTCCTGGATCATTACCGGGATATTAGTCATGAGCCCTAGTGAGTGCATGATTTGCCCACCGGCCGCCCTCACTAGTCTCGAATTATCCCCAGAACAGAGGCAGAACAGACCCTTTCCGACCAGTTCCGGACTCACAAAACTATGTGTAGCCCCTGTGTCGAAAAGTACGTGGGTTTCAACACCACCAATCATGAGGGTCCCTATAAGAGACCCACATCAGAATCCCCTAGCCACTCTAGGTTCCAGACCAAGCATTCTATTGAATGTAAACAGATAAATTCAGGAATTACCAGAGATCGAATCAAACGATCCAGAAGCACCGTCGTCTCGGGACAGCTCATACACCCTTGGTGTTGTGGTCGGCCTGCTCTGGGTCGACTTTCCCGTGTCTCCACGACCCTTCCCTTGTCCTCCTTGCCGCTTAGGACATTCACTTTGGAAGTGTCCGCTTTGGCCGCAATGGAAACAAGTCCGAGAGCCGCTGCCACTGGATTGGCCCTGAGTCCGGCTTGGTCGAGTGCAATCTCGGATGGAATGATCCAAGCTGCCACATCTCACACAAGCTCCCATGGCTTTCCAGCATTCACCTGGATGGTTCTTACCACACTTGGGACATTCAGGTCGTCCACTAGAGGCCTTGCCTCCGTCAACCTGGTCCCACTTCCTCTTTCGGTTGTTAGTCTTACCCGTCGGGACAGACTGTGACTTTGTCTTAAGCTTGGCTTCTTCGGCCAAGTTAGACTCCAAAAGAGCTACACGTTCAACCAGCTCTCCGACGGTGCTGAAGGTGCGGATCGAACAGTGGGTTCTCAGCTCCGGCCTTAAGCCTCGAATGAACCGACGAACCTGGACTGTCTCGTCCTCAAGTTACCTTCCAACAAACCGTCGGAGCCGGTTGAACTCCTCTTCGTACTCACGTACGGCCCTGCGGCCTTGGGTAAGGTCTAGGAATCTACCTTCCAGACGGTCCCAAGCCTCTGCAGGAAAGTATTTGCGGTTGAATTCATCTTCAAAATTAGCAAAACTCTGGAGACTTCCATTGGTGCGCTTGTTCACAGCCAGCCACCAATTATGCGCCTCCCCTTCCAGGAAGTGAACCGCAATGTCTCTCTTGTAATCCTCGGGACAACGAGTTGAGCTGAAGTTTTGGACTAGCCTACTCCTCCACTCGTCTGCCTCAATAGGATCGGTGCTTCCTGAGAAATGCTTCGTCCCTAGACGGGAGATGTGCTGAAGCAAACTCAGATAGTCCACCTTTTTCCCGGTCCTTTCTGGTGGATCAATATCGATCACCTCGACCGTTTCCACAACTGGACCATTGGTGTTGGGGGCGGTCGTAGCCACAGGCGTAGCTTGGCCAACCGAGGAGTTCACTAATGGCGTGAACAGTTGGGCCATAGCCGCCACCTGAGTCCCCATTACCTTCATGGCCTCTAACAAGTCCTCTTTGGACAGTGTTGCGGTTACATTGGCCGTACCATCGGCCACTTTCTCATGCTGGCCACCATCACGGTTAGCGTTCGAGGATTCCACTTCCTCATCACTCTCCTGATGTTCCTGACCATCCCGTTTTGTCCCCGTAAGGTTAGCCTGATCAGTTGGCAACACATCTTCAGCGTTAGCCGCGGCCGGATCGGTTTGCAAACCGGACAGATTAGTTCCATCCACGGCCACTTGGCTAGACTGACCGGCCATTCTCTTACTTCTTCGGGACTTTCCCGATTTGCTTTTTCCAGCCTAAGGATTCAGACAATGTTAGTACGAAACATACTAACCATAAACAGAACAAAACAATCCCTAGACTAAGCAATCAAACCTCACCGTGAGACCTAATCAGCTGGCTGCGTGTGTGTGTGTGGACTACATAACCCAACTATCCTAGAATCAAGCATGCTCTGATACCAACTTGTAAGACCCGTTCCTGGTCTCTCGACCCAACTGGATATGAATGCTTACATATTAATTTCTTTGCTTGTCTGATTCATTCTAAGTCTTTTCTTTACTATGTCATATTCGAATATGAGGTTCATAAACAAAGGAATAGATTGCACAGCGGAATAACAATGTATAAACTTTGTATTACTTAGAAACATGAGATTCAATACACAACTTCTTAACAGTCTCATAGACAATCACTAGTTCATCCCTAGCATCATCTAACCACACGTTACACAGCCTCTCACTGACCGAGCCTTCACGGCTCCTTGGCTTGACCAGAACCATCCTTAGTTCCTGAAACCACAACCAGATAAGCATTAATCATAACCGAGAATAGAACAGATTGATTCTACAATGCTTGGCTTGGTTCCTAGAACTTAGATAAACCTCAGTCAACATAATCATAAACGTATGAACCTACCTACCGTATCCTAAGTCATTCAACCAACCACCCCTTGACTTAGAATCAGATAGATAGTCCAGAATAGATTAACAGAACACACGAACAGATCCGGATCGTCCCCAAAGACCAATCCGTCTAACCGGATAGAATCTAGGTGCGACCGGCCAATGGAGTCCGGCTCAATGGCCCAACGGACTCCCTTACCTGATCCGGCCTTAGGCCTGGATCAATCGGCCGAGTAAACCTCAAGCCTAATCCGGAAGGCTTAGCAACCGGTCAGACCTTGCGACTCTACCTTGGCTTAGACAAACCGTGAACTTGTCTTAACTAGACAAGCCATAGGCTGATCCATAAGGATCGGTCCTAACCTGTCCCGAAAGACACCATTTGAAACATGTACCCTTTGGCCATTCGTGCCTCTTGGACACTCACGACTCTTGACAACTCGTGCCCTTTGGGTCATTCCCAACCGTTCGTCATAACCTCCCAGTCTTGGTGTGATCGGATCATCCCTCTAACCGACCCGTGTCTAGGCTAGCGGTTTGGTCATGTTCGGCCAAAGCCTAGGAACGTGTCCCTTGGACTCAACCAACACAACCTTTCGTGTTTAACCAGAGAGAAGAGAAGATAAACGAATTGAAACAGATAAGGAGAGCCGGATGGGACTTAGGAACCGAGCAGAGCCGCGGTGCGGTCGCATGGACCGTCCGTTCGGTCTGATGGAGCCATGGCCCATCACATACCTTGTGAATCACGTCTGGGTTCTCCATACTCTTCTCCTTGTCTTGATCTCCCATTCTTGACCGGAGTTAGTTCTCAAACGATCAGAGTCGCCGGAACACAACACCACCACAATCGGCCTTTCTCTTGGCCGGAACTCTCTCTTACTATCTTTCTTTCTCTCTACGTTTTTCTCTGAGTATTTTACTCTGGAGTTGGATACTGAAATCAACCAGAGAGCCCCCATATTTATAGAAAACGAGGGGGTAAGTCTTTCCCCACGAACAGGCATGACTTGCTAGCGAATGGGCACCATCGGCCAAGGGTTGTCCCCTTTCGGCCACTTGCATCCCTTCGCCCTTTCTGATTGGGTTTGGGGTCGGTCACAAGCCCAACCCACGCCCCAAGCCTCCTGGACTTAGCTCACGGCCTTGCCCAAGGACCCAACAGCTCATGGCCTCATGGCCGGCCCTCACAGCCCGCCACTGACCCAGACCCGGACCATCGGCCTAAAGCCCGGACAGTCCGTCTAGCTGAGATGAGCTGACTCTCAGCTGCCTCAGCTGAGTGAGCTAGTAGTCCAGCTAGTGGAGCTGACTTAGTAGGGACTGAGCTGGAGTGAACTGAACCTAGCTTCTTTGAGCTGGCCGAGCTACTCGTTCACTTCGTCCAGTTACCGTCTTACTCGTCCTAGCTGTCTCTTAGCTTGTATAAGGTTAAGTCTAAGTTTCCTTATGTCCTTAACCTTCTTTCTCGACCATGGAACGCTTGCCTTGATGTCCTATGACTGGCTTGCACATTTCCTCGAACCATGGCCGTCCCGACAATCCTATTCAGGATTGGGGGCGTGAAAGATATGTGTACTGATGGACAGCCACGGACGTTCTGTGTATGCTGACGGACACACACAGACAGCCACAAACGTCCTGTGTGTGCTGAAGGACAGCCACGGAAGTCCTGTGTGTAATGGCGGACACCCAAGGACGTCCTGTGTGTACTGAACAGACAGCCCACATAGGCCAAAATCACCCAAACAGTCCACAGGAAGGGCCAGCGTGCTGAATCCAAGGACCAATGTGCTGATATGTGTACTGATGGACAGCCACGGACGTCCTGTGTGTGCTGATGGACACACACGGACGTCCTGTGTGTGCTGACAGACACCCACAAGCGTCCTGTGTGTACTGAACAGACAGCCCACGTGGGCCAAAATCACCCGAAAAGTCCACGGGAAGGGCCAGTGTGTTGAGTCCAAGGACCAGCGTGCTGATATGTGTAATGATGGACAGCCACTGTAATAACCCTCACGAGCAGATATAATTCTGGTCAAGAAAATTCTTTAAGATCAGTTTGAAGATTGATCGATCAGAATTTAAATAAAAATCGACACGGTGAATTAATCTCGACGGGGCTGTCTTTTGGTCGAAAAACCATCTCTTGATGGTTCTGGTCGAGTGTTAATTATTATCGTTGATTTTTATTCATGCTGGGTGAGTTTATTCAGAGCAGGACGAGATTCGAATGATGAAAAATATTTAGTCGAAACAGTCCGGAAAATATCGACAAAACTCTTAAAATTATTTCTGAACAGTCACATGCTTTGCACCTTCTAGCCTACTTGCTTCCTCAGTAATTAGGTCACATGACCTACACCTACTTGCTTGCCTGCTTGCTCATTAGAAGTCACATGCTGGTCACAAGCTACTTGCTTCAGCTGCTTGTAGCTTTCTTCATGGGAAGGAAAAGTTCAGCTGCTTGTGCTGCTTGGTGTGCTGAAGCATGTCACCAGCTGTCTAACCTCATCTTTGTCTTTTGTGGGAGCAAACCCTCATCTGAAGCAACTCCTTATGATATAAAATACCCTCTTCTCTCCTCTGGACGTTCATAACCTGCAAGAAAAACCAGAGAAAAATTCAGAGAGAAAGAGAGAAAGAAGAGAGAAAAATCTGTGAGAAAAGATTCATGAAAAATTCAGAAAAATATTCAGAGAAGAGGAGTGAGCATGGACAACTCTTTCTCACCATCCTGTGACTTTAATCAGTGAGTTTTGGAGTGTTTAAGAGCTGAATATTTGGTGTCCTGAAGTTGAGAATCACCTATGTTCTTCAGCCTTTGATTTTGATCGGTAAGATGGTTGTGGATCAGTTTCTGTGAGAAGTTTTGTTGGTTTGCCTACACTGGAGATAAATTCTGAATAAATCCAACCATGGATTCTTGTGGTGTTGATCAGGTTAATTCGTGGTTAGCTTGAAGAGAGACAACCAGTCAAGTTTAATTAGTTGAGTAAAACCGGTAAGCTTCAGCTTCTTGATTCAGCCATGTTTTGATGAGAACCAATTGATGTATGTTGGTTAACCTGTCAGGATCAGTTGTCTAAGGTCTTGTTCTCTTCAGTCTTGGTTGGTTTATGATTTAATCAGTCTCATAGAACCAGTAGACGAACTGTTAAGAATTATGGGAATTAAACAGAACTGATTTGATCTTGTTTAGAACTGAATTGAGCTGAGTATGTTCTGATCTGATCTGAGCGGAGCTGTCTATGGTCTGAAATTGTCTTGAACTGATGTCGTCTGAGTATAACCGAGTTAAGCTGTTGGGAACTGATTAGAACCGGAGTTAGCTGAGCATGAACTAAGCTGATATGAACCGAGTTAAATTGTTAAAGCTTGAACCGAGCTGAACATGGTATCAATCTGTCTTGAACCGAACTGATATGAGAGAACTGAACTGAAATGTTATGAACTGAGTTGAGTTTCTTCTTGAACCAGACTACTGAACCTTATGTTCCAACTGTTATGTTTTGAATTCAGATGGCCAAGGAGAGTATTCGGATCAGCCGGATCCTTGTGATGGTTCTGAACCGAGAGTGATCCAAAAGTGAAGTGTGATTAGCTTGAGCTCGAGTCTAGTCTTCCTAACCAATCTCATGGATTTAAAGGTGAGTCTAGATAGATCATGAGTGAATTATGAATGAGTATGCATGATTGCATATTGAATATGGTTGATTAATTAAGAATTAATCATGAATTAATTAAGGGATAATCATTGATTAATTAAGAATTAATCATGGATTAATTAAGGAGTAATTATGGTTTGATTGATTAAGTATTATTCCTTAATCTATATTTATATATGAAGTATTTATCTAGTTTAAATACTTAAGAATAAGCAAGAATAATTCTTTGAGGTTATCCCGAGCCTTAGTACTTGTTCTCAAGTACTAATCTATAAGTATTCTATTAATAAGTGTGAATCATGTGAAGTCTTATTGTATACTCACTCTCCCGAAAGTCCCGCATTGCCGTGAATTGGTCCTGCGATATGGATCAAGGTCATGAAGACACGATGATGGGGTCGCACCCTGGAGGCCGTGTAACTGCATGCAGCGTTGGATGTTCTATCTTGGAATATCTGATGGAGATGATGGTTATATTTATTCCCCGTTAAGCTCGGTTAGCCTTGGTGGTTTTCCGGGTTTAGCATATATATATATATATTAAGAGTATGAGTGATTGGCGGGTATCGTGGAGGTGATGTTTAAGATAGATTCACATGGATGGATTGAGAGGCCTTATATTAATTATGGAATATAATTCCACTGCATTCAAATGGTGTCGATTGCTCGGGATACTATTGATATGTGTTTGGGTGTGGGATTAGACTCACTGAGTAAACTAGTTACTCATGACTCATTTGATATGCAGGTAACCAGTAGGTGGGAGACCTTTACTCTAGGACGGGAAGGAACGGCATTAGCCAGCGGTAGTTTTATTATCCTTGCAAAGTCATTTTGATATATCTTATGAATAAGATTTGTAGACCGAAAACCTCGAGGTTAATTTATAACAAATTTTGTAAGATGATTTTGAATGATATATAAATAATGTTTTTTTTTTAAAGTACGGGTTCCATATGATATTAGTCCTTGTCCGGACGAACTAACTATCAGGTATTGCTTTCTCGGGTTGAAAAGCCTAGAGTGGTATCCGATAGGAGCGTTGGTGTTCTTTGATTGTTGGTCTAAGGCGATCGGAAGTATTCTGAGAACCTCAGATCGACCATCGAGGAACATCGACCGTGTCATTTCCGGTCATCTATGATCGGGGGTGTCACAAAGGTGGTATCAGAGCATGGTTATACGATGCTAGAATGGGACTTGTTTCAAATGTTTTTCGAGTCAAAATGAGTCGCAAGGATAACTAGGATATGCTGGCTTGTTCCTTCATTTTAGGATAGATAGTCATGGGTAGTTACCTAACAGTGATATTTCATAGTAGAAGCACCGAGACAAGCTTGAATGGATGGAGCGTACTTACCGAGGTTATTATCATCATGATCAAGTTTGCTACCCTCATGGTGGGGTTCACTACCTTCCTGCTAGAAGTCAATAACCTCATGCCTTCCTGCCGTTTTTCTGAGTTTTAGTGGGGATGCTAATACTTTAGAGAGATTTATGGGATATAATTGATACATCGAATACATCTCCGGACTCGTGTGTTATCGATGTCAAGGTGGGTGTTGTTTGTGATCCGGTTCAGAGCGATTCGACTACACTTGATCACATAGATGCACTTATTATTCCGGTTTCTCAAGTCTAACCAGCTCATGCTAAGACGTACAAGCACCACAGCCATACAAGCATGATTTCTTAAGCATTTGTTTCAAGCTTAGCGTTGGAGGAAGAGATGGTTTGACTGTATTACAAGATGATGGAAGCACCAGAAGCATTCTGTTTGCAACGGAATATCATGAAGCTTATGATGCAAAGAAGAAGAAGTTGGGACCATAAGATACTGAAGAAGGACTAAACCGTTAGAAGTATACTTTGGCTTGAGGCAGATTTGGGATCCAACACTCAGAGCAGAATATTCACGTGGCCGTTGTTCAGAGAATTACAAGAAGGATTTGGCAGCAAGCTATTTGGAGATGAACGCTATGAGTTGTTGGTCGAGAGTCAAGAGTTACTTCAGAGAGTTGAGTTCGAGTTGGACAGATTTCATGAGTTCAGGAAGTAGTATTTTCTACACAAGCATCGAGATACGTGGTCGAGTGAATTGGATTCATCGATTATGGTTTGGAGAATAAGCAAAAGATCATACGAAAAATCTTTGGGAACTTAGCCAAGAATTTTGGAGTAGATAAAAGACCATGGAGTTTCAAAGCTTCGAGGAGATGTTAGAGTATGACGTGAATGTTAAAGAAGCTATTATTGCTGAAGAGGTTAACCAAGTCATGCAGACCGTTTATTTTCCAACCGCTGCAGATCAAAGGTCAGTTTCAAGAAGTGAGTTAAGTAAGTCGTTGGGGATGATTTTGGGTGTACATTTCATCAGATCAAGATCGAGGACCTTGAGCCGTTATGGTTGTGACTAGCAAAGACAGAATGGTCGTGATTGTCAAAGTTTGGGAAATCCTGGAACGTTTGCATCATTCGCGCTTTGGTGGTTCTTGTGAAGAGTTAGGAATTTAGGTTACCCTTCCTCATGAAGTTACCCGATCTACGTTACCTATACCTAAGATAACACTTGTTGAACTAGTCCGATTTTCCTTACCGTTAGTCCACATCCAAGTGTTAGGCTATTTGGGTAGAGCCTACACTTTATAGTTGCCTGGACCGTCAAAACCTCTGAAAAGGTCCAATCACAGGTTTGCTTCTTATCCCATTGCGTGTTGTGTGCATTTTAAAAATTTATGAATGATTAAATAAATAAGTGAAGGAGTGATCAAGGTGTCGTATGATACCTTGCCTATGGACGGAATTTTCTCGGGTAGTGTCATTGTTTTAGGAAGGATTCACTTTAGTGAATTCAAGTACACTGTTCTTATTCGTGGATGTACTGGCTGCCATTTAGAGTTATGGTATGCCTTCGTATCCCATCCCCATTCCTTAGTACTTCCATTAGAGCGGTTTGTTTCTATCTAGAGTGAGATTAGCTATCTAGTTATCGAGCTCAATTAGGATGTTGTTGAGGAAGGAAGTCTTTGAGAGAAGGCCAGTTACCGTTTGCCTGCAATAGTATTCTACTAAGTGTTGGAGCCTCGCTCATATCAGTCTGGAGAGTTGGGAACCTTTTGGGAAATGGTGAAGTGGCGTATTCCATTATCATCATAATTGGGCGGAGAGAAAATAACAAGAAGCAGAGTATCGAGGACAGTTAGATAACTAGGGAACATGAAGCTATGTTTAAGAAAGTGGAAAATTTGTTGACATCCAAAAGTAACCCGTCAAGTATTCTGGTTGAACCTTGATTCGCTGCAATTGCCTAGGCATCTATCCAAGTGGTTCTAGCCAAATTCAAGTAGCAGTCAGAAGATTTGTTTGGAGAAAGGTTTTGTTCGACTTAGTTATTTTCTGTGGAGTGTACCCATGTCAGTGGTAAAGAAGAAGAACCAGAGTTTGCGGTTATGTTCGAGTATAAAATCAAGGACGTGACCATCAGGGTCAAGTATCAAGTTCTAGAATTGAAGAATGGTTAAGATCGGTTGCAAGGCGTAGTTTTATTCCAAGGACGTTTGATGGACGCTTCACGTTGTAGTAAATATTTCTGCACGGAAATTGGAAGTTAGATCCCTTAGTCAGTAAATGGAACAAGGAGTTGTTGCATATTTACAAAAGATCGCTACTACTACATAATGGTCGTACTCAATTTCAGTTATCGAGATTCGAAGTTCTGTGGATTGGCCGGTTACCATCAGAAGTTTGTTCAAGAGTTAGAAACCATATCCACCAATGAGTTGATCGACTGAGAATGGTGTTACCTTGGAATGGAGTAAAAGTATTGATGAAGTATGAAATTAGTTAGAGGAAGTATCTACGTCTATGCATATCTTAGACTTGCATGAGCCTAACCAGCCATATACTACTACATGGATGTATTATGTGTTGGTCTAGGTGAATGCTAATGCAAGACGATATGGTAATCATTTATGCATCAAGGGAGCTAAGGAAGCATAAGGAAAACTATTTGATGCACAAGTTGGGGTTGGTGGCAGTTCTGTTGCACATCAAATTTAGTGATCATTTCAATATGGGGAAAGGATGCAAGTTTTCACTGATCAAAGAAGCCTAAGGAAGAGCAAATATTGCTGCTTATGCTTTAAGAGGAAGTGATATTAATGATGATATGGAGTAGGATCTCAAGAATCATGAAGCGGAATTGGGAGTGATTTATTTTGCTGCCTTATAAGGAAAGAATAGAGAACCTTCAAGATTGCAAGTAGAAAATCAAGATGGCTTATTCATTCGTATTTGAGGAACTCAGTTGAAGGATGAGAATCTAAGGAATTCATAGAAGGAACTGGGTGAAGAGAATTTCGAAGAATAGTATGAGGACTGTGTCATGTACAAGTTCATAAAGTGGAGATGTGGGAGAAGGAATCCAAATTCAACCTAAAATTAAGCAGATGTGAAGTAAATCCCAAGGAAGATTGAAGAGTGCAAGGAAAAAGGTATAACCATAAGGCATATGGGAATGCTCAAGTTGTTAAGAGATCAGAAGATGTATTAACAGAGAAAGTGTGAAGTCATCATACAAGAGTACTTCGTTGGTAAATCAAGTTTGGTATAGGCGGACTTGTTGATTCCTCAGTTACTAGACAGAAGAAGGAAATCAGAAAGTAATAGAACAAGACTTGGATATGCGAAATTTCAGTGAGATTGAGTCGTTCAGAAGTTTTTGAAGAGTATCTCAGATAGATAAGAAGGGTATGGAATACTGTAAGGGAAATCATTTCTGGAATAAGTGTGTTTGTGTGTATTTGAGAGTGGCACCCTTGGTCTGAATCATGTTAGCGTGATTGATCGTGCATGTTCTTGTTTGATTGTTGCACGGTTAATCAAGTTAACATTGACCAGACTGGAGATGTTACATTCACGTATGGCACATCACCTCACGTTCCAAATTTCATGTTGCTGTTATGGGAGAAAGCCAGATAAAAAAGGTTGAGAAGTGATAGTCTATAGATACAAGATTGTTAGAAAAAGTATGCAGACCGCAGTTGACAAGAGTTGTGCAGAGTAAAGAATTTGGTTATCTTGAAAGTGGCTGCTCATAAAAGAAAGGATCGGTTGGGAGAATCAAGGGATCAACCATGAGTTGTTTTGATATGGGCAGATTAAGATAAGGTCAGAGCTAATATCCAGAACTCCTTTCAGAGACTGTTCAGTAAAGAGTGTACAGTTACGTTTTCAGAATTCGGGGACGAATTCTTTTGAGGGGGGAAGAATGTAATAACCCTCACGAGCAGATATAATTTTGGTCAAGAAAATTCTTTAAGATCAGTTTGAAGATTGATCGATCAGAATTTAAATAAAAATCGACACGGTGAATTAATCTCGACGGGGCTGTCTTTTGGTCGAAAAACCATCTCTTGATGGTTCTGGTCGAGTGTTAATTATTATCGTTGATTTTTATTCATGCTGGGTGAGTTTATTCAGAGCAGGACGAGATTCGAATGATGAAAAATATTTAGTCGAAACAGTCCGGAAAATATCGACAAAACTCTTAAAATTATTTCTGAACAGTCACATGCTTTGCACCTTCTAGCCTACTTGCTTCCTCAGTAATTAGGTCACATGACCTACACCTACTTGCTTGCCTGCTTGCTCATTAGAAGTCACATGCTGGTCACAAGCTACTTGCTTCAGCTGCTTGTAGCTTTCTTCATGGGAAGGAAAAGTTCAGCTGCTTGTGCTGCTTGGTGTGCTGAAGCATGTCACCAGCTGTCTAACCTCATCTTTGTCTTTTGTGGGAGCAAACCCTCATCTGAAGCAACTCCTTATGATATAAAATACCCTCTTCTCTCCTCTGGACGTTCATAACCTGCAAGAAAAACCAGAGAAAAATTCAGAGAGAAAGAGAGAAAGAAGAGAGAAAAATCTGTGAGAAAAGATTCATGAAAAATTCAGAAAAATATTCAGAGAAGAGGAGTGAGCATGGACAACTCTTTCTCACCATCCTGTGACTTTAATCAGTGAGTTTTGGAGTGTTTAAGAGCTGAAGATTTGGTGTCCTGAAGTTGAGAATCACCTATGTTCTTCAGCCTTTGATTTTGATCGGTAAGATGGTTGTGGATCAGTTTCTGTGAGAAGTTTTGTTGGTTTGCCTACACTGGAGATAAATTCTGAATAAATCCAACCATGGATTCTTGTGGTGTTGATCAGGTTAATTCGTGGTTAGCTTGAAGAGAGACAACCAGTCAAGTTTAATTAGTTGAGAAAACCGGTAAGCTTCAGCTTCTTGATTCAGCCATGTTTTGATGAGAACCAATTGATGTATGTTGGTTAACCTGTCAGGATCAGTTGTCTAAGGTCTTGTTCTCTTCAGTCTTGGTTGGTTTATGATTTAATCAGTCTCATAGAACCAGTAGACGAACTGTTAAGAATTATGGGAATTAAACAGAACTGATTTGATCTTGTTTAGAACTGAATTGAGCTGAGTATGTTCTGATCTGATCTGAGCGGAGCTGTCTATGGTCTGAAATTGTCTTGAACTGATGTCGTCTGAGTATAACCGAGTTAAGCTGTTGGGAACTGATTAGAACCGGAGTTAGCTGAGCATGAACTAAGCTGATATGAACCGAGTTAAATTGTTAAAGCTTGAACCGAGCTGAACATGGTATCAATCTGTCTTGAACCGAACTGATATGAGAGAACTGAACTGAAATGTTATGAACTGAGTTGAGTTTCTTCTTGAACCAGACTACTGAACCTTATGTTCCAACTGTTATGTTTTGAATTCAGATGGCCAAGGAGAGTATTCGGATCAGCCGGATCCTTGTGATGGTTCTGAACCGAGAGTGATCCAAAAGTGAAGTGTGATTAGCTTGAGCTCGAGTCTAGTCTTCCTAACCAATCTCATGGATTTAAAGGTGAGTCTAGATAGATCATGAGTGAATTATGAATGAGTATGCATGATTGCATATTGAATATGGTTGATTAATTAAGAATTAATCATGAATTAATTAAGGGATAATCATTGATTAATTAAGAATTAATCATGGATTAATTAAGGAGTAATTATGGTTTGATTGATTAAGTATTATTCCTTAATCTATATTTATATATGAAGTATTTATCTAGTTTAAATACTTAAGAATAAGCAAGAATAATTCTTTGAGGTTATCCCGAGCCTTAGTACTTGTTCTCAAGTACTAATCTATAAGTATTCTATTAATAAGTGTGAATCATGTGAAGTCTTATTGTATACTCACTCTCCCGAAAGTCCCGCATTGCCGTGAATTGGTCCTGCGATATGGATCAAGGTCATGAAGACACGATGATGGGGTCGCACCCTGGAGGCCGTGTAACTGCATGCAGCGTTGGATGTTCTATCTTGGAATATCTGATGGAGATGATGGTTATATTTATTCCCCGTTAAGCTCGGTTAGCCTTGGTGGTTTTCCGGGTTTAGCATATATATATATATTAAGAGTATGAGTGATTGGCGGGTATCGTGGAGGTGATGTTTAAGATAGATTCACATGGATGGATTGAGAGGCCTTATATTAATTATGGAATATAATTCCACTGCATTCAATTGGTGTCGATTGCTCGGGATACTATTGATATGTGTTTGGGTGTGGGATTAGACTCACTGAGTAAACTAGTTACTCATGACTCATTTGATATGCAGGTAACCAGTAGGTGGGAGACCTTTACTCTAGGACGGGAAGGAACGGCATTAGCCAGCGGTAGTTTTATTATCCTTGCAAAGTCCTTTTGATATATCTTATGAATAAGATTTGTAGACCGAAAACCTCGAGGTTAATTTATAACAAATTTTGTAAGATGATTTTGAATGATATATAAATAATGTTTTTTTTTTAAAGTACGGGTTCCATATGATATTAGTCCTTGTCCGGACGAACTAACTATCAGGTATTGCTTTCTCGGGTTGAAAAGCCCAGAGTGGTATCCGATAGGAGAGTTGGTGTTCTTTGATTGTTGGTCTAAGGCGATCGGAAGTATTCTGAGAACCTCAGATCGACCATCGAGGAACATCGACCGTGTCATTTCCGGTCATCTATGATCGGGGGTGTCACAGCCACGAACGTCCTATGTGTGCTGACGGACACACACGGACTCACATGGACAGCCATGGACGTCCTGTGTGTGCTGACGGACAGCCACGAACGTCCTGTGTGTGCTCGCGGACAACCACGGACGTCCTGTCTGTACTCAACAGGCAGCCCACGTGGGCCAAAATCACCCGAACAGTCAACGGGAAGGGTCAGCGTGCTGAGTCCAAGGACCAACGTGCTGATATGTGTACTGATGGACAGCCATGGACCTCTTGTGTGTGCTGACGGACATAGACGGACACACACGGACAGCGACAGATGTCCTGTGTGTGCTGGCGGACACCCACGGACGTCCTGTGTGTGCTGGTGGACACCCACGGACGTCCTGTGTGCACTGAACAGACAGCCCACGTTGGCCAATATCACCCGAACAGTCCACGGGACGGGCCAGCGTGCTGATATGTGTACTGATGGACAGCTACGGACGTCCTGTGTGTGCTGACGGACACACAAAGACACACACAGACAGCCACGGACGTCCTGTGTGTGCTAACAGACAGCCATAGAAATCCTGTTTGTGATGGCGGACACCCAAGAACGTCATGTGTGTACTCAACAGACAGCCCACGTGGGCCAAAATCACCCAAACAGTCCATGGGAAGGGCCAGCGTGCTGAGTCCAAGGAGCAACGTGCTGATATGTGTTCTGATGGACAGCTACGGACGTCCTGTGTGTGCTGACGGACACACATGGACACACACGGACAGCCACAGACGTCCTGTGTGTGCTGACGAACACACACTGACGTCCTGTGTGTACTGAACAGACAGCCCACGTGGGCCAAAATCACCCGAACAGTCCACGGGAAGGGCCAGCGTGCTGAGTCCAAGGACCAACGTGCTGATATGTGTACTGATGGACAGCCAAGGACGTCCTGTGTGTGCTGACGGACACAGACGGACACACACGGACAGCCATGGACGTCCTGTGTGTGCTGGCGGACACCCTCGGACGTCTTGTGTGTACTGAACAGACAGCCCATGTGGGCCAATATCACCCGAACAGTCCAAGGAAGGGCCAGCGTGCTGAGTCCAAGGACCAGGGAGCTGAGTCCAAGGACCAGCGTGCTAATATGTGTACTGATGGACAGCCACGGACGTCCTGTGTGTGCTGACGGACACACAAAGACACACACAGACAGCCACAGACGTCCTGTGTGTGCTAACGGACAGCCCTAGAAATCCTGTTTGTGATGGCGGACACCCAAGGACGTCCTGTGTGTACTGAACAGACAGCCCACGTGGGCCAAAATCACCCAAACAGTCCACGGGAAGGGCCAGCGTGCTGAGTCCAAGGAGCAACGTGCAGATATGTGTCCTGATGGACAGCCACGGATGTCCTGTGTGTGCTGACGGACACACACGGACACACACGGACAGCCACAGACGTCCTGTGTGTGCTGACGGACACCCACTGACGTCCTGTGTGTACTGAACAGATAGCCCACGTGGGCCAGAATCACCCGAACAGTCCACAGGAAGGGTCAGAGTGCTGAGTCCAAGGACCAACGTGCTGATATGTGTACTGATGGACAGCCACGGACGTCCTATGTGTGCTGACGGACACAAACAGACACACACGGACAGCCAAGGACATCCTGTGTGTGCTGACTGACACACACAGACGTCCTGTCTGTGCTGACGGACACCCAAGGACGTCCTATGTGTACTGAACTGACAGCCCACATGGGCCAAAATCACCCGAACAGTCCACAGGAAGGGTCAGCGTGCTGATTCCAAGGACCAACGTGCTGATATGTGTACTGATGGACAGCCACGGACGTCCTGTATGTGCTGACGGACACACACAGACACACTCGGACAGCCACGGACGTCCTGTGTGTGCTGACGGACACAGACGGACACACACGGACAGCCACGGATGTCTTGTGTGTGCTGGCGGACACCCACTGATGTCCTGTGTGTACTGAACAGACAGCCCACGTGGGCCAAAATCACCCGAACAGTCCACAGGAAGGGTCAGCGTGCTGAGTCCAAGGACCAACGTGCTGATATGTGTACTGATGGACAGCCACAGACGTCCTGTGTGTGCTGACGGACACAAACGGACACACACAGACAGCCACAGATGTCCTGTGTGTGCTGACGGACATACACGAATGTCCTGTGTGTTCTGACGGACACCCACTGATGTCCTGTGTGTACTGAACAGACAGCCCACGTGGGCCAAAATCACCCGAACAGTCCACGGGAAGGGTCAGCGTGCTGAGTCCAAGGACCAG
Organism: Brassica rapa; assembly: GCF_000309985.2. NCBI lineage: Eukaryota > Viridiplantae > Streptophyta > Magnoliopsida > Brassicales > Brassicaceae > Brassica > Brassica rapa. The sequence goes on from NW_022610221.1 coordinate 25,123, forward strand.
CGTGCTAATATGTGTACTGATGGACAGCCACGGACGTCCTGTGTGTGCTGACGGATACACAAAGACACACACAGACAGCCACGGACGTCCTGTGTGTGCTGACGGACAGCCACAGAAGTCCTGTTTGTGATGGCGGACACCCAAGGACGTCTTGTGTGTACTGAACAGACAGCCCACGTGGGCCAAAATCACCCAAACAGTCCACGGGAAGGGCTAGCATGCTGAGTCCAAGGAGCAACGTGTTGATATGTGTCCTAATGGACAGCCACGGACGTCCTGTGTGTGCTGACGGACACCTACTGACGTCCTGTGTGTACTGAACAGACAGCCCACGTGGGCCAGAATCACCCGAACAGTCCACAGGAAGGGTCAGCGTGCTGAGTCCAAGGAGCAACGTGCTGATATGTGTACTGATGGACAGCCACGGATGTCCTGTGTGTGCTGACGGACACAAACAGACACACACGGACAGCCAAGGACGTCCTGTGTGTGCTGACTGACACACACAGACGTCCTGTGTGTGCTGACGGACACCCAAGGACGTCCTGTGTGTACTGAACTGACAGGACACCATAGGAAGGGTCAGCATGCTGAGTCATGTGTGTGCTGACGGACACCACAGGAAGGGTCAGCGTGCTGATTCCAAGGACCAACCTGCTGATATGTGTACCGATGGACAGCCACGGACGTCCTGTATGTGCTGACGGACACACACAGACACACACGGACAGCCACGGACGTCCTGTGTGTGCTGATGGACACACACGGACACACACGGACTGCCACAGATGTCTTGTGTGTGCTGGCGGACACCCACTGACGTCCTGTGTGTACTGAACAGACAGCCCACGTGGGCCAAAATCACCCGAACAGTCCACGGGAAGGGTCAGCGTGCTGAGTCCAAGGACCAACGTGCTGATATGTGTACTGATGGACAGCCACGGACGTCCTGTCTGTGCTGACGGACACAAACGGACACACACAGACAGCCACAGACGTCCTGTGTGTGCTGACGGACACACACGGACGTCCTGTGTGTTCTGACGGACACCCACTGACGTCCTGTGTGTACTGAACAGACAGCCCACGTGGGCCAAAATCACCCGAACAGTCCATGGGAGGGTCAGCGTGCTGAGTCCAAGGACCAACGTGCTGATATGTGTAATAATGGACAGCCACGGACGTCCTGTGTGTGCTGACGGACACACACAGATACACACAGACGCACACGGACAGCCACAGACATCATGTGTGTGCTGACGGACACAGACGGACACACACCGACAGCCACGGACATCTTGTGTGTGCTGGCGGACACCCATGGACGCCCTGTGTGTTACAGGCACAGAAACCGTACCTGAACCGAAGCTCAGCCAGATAAGAAACAACTGCCACAACTGCCTCAATAGAGCTACCCGCGACCAAGGGTCATTCAAAGAAGTGCATCTTAACAACCATAAGGAATTTTGGCATGAAACAAATTTTCACAGAAGGCCAGCTCAACCATTCATCACTGGAGCTTGGAATTACAAGAAAATATTCACGGAGGAAGAAGTTATGAATTTTATAAGTTGGAGGTTTCCCAGCCCGTTCAGTTGCGAGTATCAGCCTTTAGAAGAGGATTTCAACCCAACCATGAAGCGGCCTTCTCCAGATTCAAGCATGGGCTTCAAGAGTAGTGTCTTAGCTTTCCAGGAAGCCCGAAATCAGAAGAATTGGTCAAGGGAAAACCAAGATGCAATCAATTTCCTAAAACCGGCCAACCCGACATCAATTTGGGAAAGTTTCCAACCAACTCGATTTGGTCTGACCCAAGCCTATCCATGGAAACCAGGAGATACTCTAGACCATTCAGAAGACACCCAAGACGTCCATAGATGCACCAGCACCCAGAGGATCAGGCGGATTCTCCTTACCATCTACTTTCCATATCCGGCCACACCATATGCATTCAAGGAAAGTGTCTCCACTTAATGAGCAAGGACCAACGGCTCTATTCCTTTGAACCAGAAGAAACCAAGATCCTTAAGAGTTTAATCAGCAGCCAGAGACTCCTATTTCGTGGATACTTCTCCAAGATATCAAGATACAAGATCAGTCTACTCCAAAGGCAACAAATCAGCCTAACGGCTAGTTCTCATGGAGCCATCAAAGCCATTGACTCCAAGCATTTTATTTCGATTTATTTTCTTTCCTTAGTTCATTTTCAGACTGTTAGAGAGTCCTTGGTCGAGCCTATAAAGCTCTAGTCTTTGTTTCATTGTAAAGCACCCTTGATCATTTTTAAAGTAATAAGAAATCGTTTTCTTTTAAACAAAGTTGTGTATTCTTTGTTGTTATTTCTCTAGTTCTTTGTGTGTGATTCACTAAGTCCTAAAGAAGCCACGTCCAGGGAGCCTTGTGTGATTCAAGACCATCTGTTCGTCCATTGATTGAGAGAGTCAATCTATATCCATCTATCCATTCCATCCATCGATCCAGCTTGGAAGAGATTCATATCAAGCAAGCCGGATTCCATCCTCAGTCCTTTCTCCATCCACTGATCCTTGTTGAGAGAGACACACGTCCAGCAACAAAGATCCCATCATCCATCTTTCTATCCTTCTTATTTGAATTGTTTTCATTTTTGCATATTATTTAGTTTTGAATCTTAAAAGAAAATCCATAAGAATCATATTTGCTTCAGTTTATCATTTCTTATAGTTTATTTTCTGTTCTTCATATAGAAATCATAAAACTCATAAAAAGGTTCATCCTTGTTTCAGGAATAAACTGGCCGTCTCATTCCTCCATCGCAGCGTCTAGCCGATCTTCCGTCTGTCCGTCCGTCCGATCTGTCCAAGCCGAACCAAAACTAAACCTCAGTCAAGCCATCCGTGTAGTCTGAATCCCAGCCTGCAACATTTGGTATCAGAGCTCAAGCTCCTGAATCTGGTGATATCTTATCCTTGCATCATATCTTATTGCATTTGTTCACCAATTAAAATCAATTAAAAAAAAAAACATTCATAGTGTTGCATTTTCTGTCCGATTTTGAATTGCTTGTTCTTGGTTTTAAAACCAGAGATAGGCACGAAAAGGATACCTCATTATCTTGTTTTATTCATTTAGAAAACTCAAAAAAAATTTCCCTTGTTTGCATTAGGTTGTCTAGCTCCAGTTTCCTTTTTCGGTTTATTTGCATCAAGCATAAAATCTTTTTTTTTTTCTTGTTTTGTTTCTTTTAAATTGAAAACCAAAATAAATATTTATTTCCATTGTTTTATTTTACATATTTCGAGATTTGCTTGATAAAGTTAAAAAAAAGGAGTTAATTTTCCATTTGTTTCAAAACTTTCAAAAAAAAAAAATACTAGGTTTCCATCTTTTTTTGTTTCTTATTCTTCTTCTTTCTTTTGTTAAGCCACGACTTGATACTCTTATTCTCTGTTTTTGAAAGGTACCAATAAGGGGAGACGCCATGGCAGATTACTTTGAGGAAGAGAGTTCTTATGAATCAAGCCGAGGCTCCGATCTTGATGAAGCCGACCAAGCTTGGTCCGATGAAGAGGATGGCTGTGATGGGTCATGTTCTGATGATAACTACTCTATGTCAGAGTATGGAGACGATCCTGCTGAAGCATATCCTGAACCAGAGCCACCTGATTACTCACATGGAGATACCAGCTACCAAGGAGAGTATGAGGGAGAAACTGAATCAAATATCAGTTTCAATAAAGGAGATGAATGCCATGGAGAAGAGACAGAAGGTGATGATCCTGAAGCTGACCAGGAAGGCTCATGGCAAGAGGAAGCTGATTCTGAAATCAGTTTAGAAGAGGCAAATGAGCATGAGGAAAATTTCTCTAAAACGGAAGAAGTCTATGAAGATGTTGATGGAGGAGAAGCAAGTTTCCAATCTGTTAAAGAAGAAGTTGGAGACGAGTCTCATGCTGAAGGCATACCCTGGTGTGAAGTACCTTACTCTGACCAGGAGGATGAGTACCAAGACGAAACTGGCTCACAAACCAGTGTAGGAAACTCTGAGGGAAACTATGGAGGAAAGCCAGACTCTCAACAAACATTGCTGAAGAAGAAGAGGCCTTAAGTGAGGCTGGAAGAAATGATGATCAACCTGGTTACGTCATCTTTGCAGGCCATCATCAAGGACCAGAAGCATACTTGTGCTGGGAGAAAGATATGGAACATTGGTTTGATTCTAACCAAGTCCATGAAGAGGATAAGACAGCCATTGCCGAAGACACTCTCACTGAAGATGCCTTTAGAAAGTGGGAACAAGATGCTTACTGGCGACTTGCCTATGATGAACCAGAAGCTACTTGGCAAGAAATGAAAGAACTCTTGTATGAAGAATATGTGAAAGGAGCTGGAGATGAGCTGTTGAATCAGATACGGGTCTATACTAATCTTGAACCAAGGCGGCTGATATTGGCAAAAATGCCAAATCGAAAGGCTAAGCTTAAAAATGCTCACGACCTAAAGCTACACCAGGAGTCTACACTCATCATCAAGGGAGCAACCGAGCATACAACAGCAGCAAGGGCCAGTGGCGTGCAAGGAGTTCCAACTCCACAAGCCAAAACTCGAGAGCTAAGTACAAAGCCATTGCCTAAGTTCCATGAGAAGAAGAAACCAAGTAAGTCTTCTAAATCTTCAAAACCAGTAGAATTCATTTGCTATAGGTGTCATGAGAAAGGCCACTTTGCTGTAACCTGTCCAACTAGGCTAGTAGTGACTTCTAATTCACTAGAAGTTAACTTGGATTCAACTAGTGAAGTTATATCGCACTTAGCATGTAAATTTCCTACTTCTGGTATAATGCACTTGTCTTGCCCAAAGGCTGATTATGCAGGTGTAAATATGGACCAGGAGGACGTGGTTTCAAGGTTAAAGCAAGAAGAAATAATCCCTGAACCAGACCCACAAGAAGGACTTAAACCAGCCACTAGAAATCCATTGAAACTAGTAGATGTTTCGGTCCAAGCACATGAGGAGGTACAAAATAATTTAAATAAATTAGTGTGCTCTGTTTATGATTCTTCCAAGGCTACCATGATATGCTTGTCTAGTCCCAAAAGGTGTGACACAGGTACATCATTTAGCAAAGGACCTATGAAGCAAAAGAAGGTGATTTTAAAGAGAGATGACAAGGCACCACCAAAGGAGCCATCTTTGCTTAAACACCTCTCTGGAAAAGATGGCACTACGACCAGTAGCATCTTACTTCAGGAAGAACCCCCAGACCAGTCACCAAACAGACAGGCCGTGCCATTGGATGCACCAATCAAGCTTCTAAATCAGGTAAGTGCAACTATCCTTTGTTTGATAATCAATTATTTGGATATTATGCATACTGATTTATTATGCCCTGATAAGTTTGAAGAAAGACTAGGATGCTTAGAAAATTATGTAGAACATAATCCTTGTCTTAGATCCCACTTAGACAAGAAGCAAGAAAATTTTTCATCTACTGAAATTGGAACTCATCAAACCGATTTATATGTTGAATATCCCATGACTACCATAACACACTTGTCTTTTGCCAAAGAAGTTGAGTTTATGACAGGAACAAACGCTGAAAATTCTGGAGATATTTCCAAGGCTAAGTTCACACCAGGCCGGACCAGAGGGATTATCATATCCTATCTGTTCAAAGAAGAACCACCAGATGCACCATGCATAACTAAATCAAAATCCAACCAAGGTAAGATCTTAGACTCCCAAAAGAGGATGAAAGCTGACTTGCTCTATCTTGGTGCAGGTTATACAGTTTCGAGGTCGAAACCTTTTCAAGGGGGAGGGAATGTTACAGGCACAGAAACCGTACCTGAACCGAAGCTCAGCCAGATAAGAAACAACTGCCACAACTGCCTCAATAGAGCTACCCGCGACCAAGGGTCATTCAAAGAAGTGCATCTTAACAACCATAAGGAATTTTGGCATGAAACAAATTTTCACAGAAGGCCAGCTCAACCATTCATCACTGGAGCTTGGAATTACAAGAAAATATTCACGGAGGAAGAAGTTATGAATTTTATAAGTTGGAGGTTTCCCAGCCCGTTCAGTTGCGAGTATCAGCCTTTAGAAGAGGATTTCAACCCAACCATGAAGCGGCCTTCTCCAGATTCAAGCATGGGCTTCAAGAGTAGTGTCTTAGCTTTCCAGGAAGCCCGAAATCAGAAGAATTGGTCAAGGGAAAACCAAGATGCAATCAATTTCCTAAAACCGGCCAACCCGACATCAATTTGGGAAAGTTTCCAACCAACTCGATTTGGTCTGACCCAAGCCTATCCATGGAAACCAGGAGATACTCTAGACCATTCAGAAGACACCCAAGACGTCCATAGATGCACCAGCACCCAGAGGATCAGGCGGATTCTCCTTACCATCTACTTTCCATATCCGGCCACACCATATGCATTCAAGGAAAGTTGTCTCCACTTAATGAGCAAGGACCAACGGCTCTATTCCTTTGAACCAGAAGAAACCAAGATCCTTAAGAGTTTAATCAGCAGCCAGAGACTCCTATTTCGTGGATACTTCTCCAAGATATCAAGATACAAGATCAGTCTACTCCAAAGGCAACAAATCAGCCTAACGGCTAGTTCTCATGGAGCCATCAAAGCCATTGACTCCAAGCATTTTATTTCGATTTATTTTCTTTCCTTAGTTCATTTTCAGACTGTTAGAGAGTCCTTGGTCGAGCCTATAAAGCTCTAGTCTTTGTTTCATTGTAAAGCACCCTTGATCATTTTTAAAGTAATAAGAAATCGTTTTCTTTTAAACAAAGTTGTGTATTCTTTGTTGTTATTTCTCTAGTTCTTTGTGTGTGATTCACTAAGTCCTAAAGAAGCCACGTCCAGGGAGCCTTGTGTGATTCAAGACCATCTGTTCGTCCATTGATTGAGAGAGTCAATCTATAACCATCTATCCATTCCATCCATCGATCCAGCTTGGAAGAGATTCATATCAAGCAAGCCGGATTCCATCCTCAGTCCTTTCTCCATCCACTGATCCTTGTTGAGAGAGACACACGTCCAGCAACAAAGATCCCATCATCCATCTTTCTATCCTTCTTATTTGAATTGTTTTCATTTTTGCATATTATTTAGTTTTGCATCTTAAAAGAAAATCCATAAGAATCATATTTGCTTCAGTTTATCATTTCTTATAGTTTATTTTCTGTTCTTCATATAGAAATCATAAAACTCATAAAAAGGTTCATCCTTGTTTCAGGTATAAACTGGCCGTCTCATTCCTCCATCGCAGCGTCTAGCCGATCTTCCGTCTGTCCGTCCGTCCGATCTGTCCAAGCCGAACCAAAACTAAACCTCAGTCAAGCCATCCGTGTAGTCTGAATCCCAGCCTGCAACACTGTGTGTACTGAACAGACAGCCCACATGGGCCAAAATCACCCGCACAGTCCACAGGAAGGGTCAGCGTGCTGATTCCAAGGACGAACGTGCTGATATGTGTACTGATGGACAGCCACGGATGTCATGTGTGTGCTGACGGACACACACGGACACACACAGACAGCCACGGACGTCCTGTGTGTGCTGACAGACAGCCACAGAAGTCATGTGTGTGATGGTGGACACCCAAGGACGTCCTTTGTGTACTGAACAGACAGCCCACGTGGGCCAAAATCACCCAAACAGTCCACGAGAAGGGCCAGCATGCTGAGTCCAAGGAGCAACGTGCTGATATGGGTCCTGATGGACAGCCACGGACGTCCTGTGTGTGGTGACGGACACACACGGACACACATGGACAGTCACGGACGTCCTGTGTGTGCTGACGGACATCCACTGACGTCCTGTGTGTACTGAACAGACAGTCCACGTGGGCCAAAATCAACCAAACAGTCCACGAGAAGGGTCAGCGTGCTGAGTCCAAGGGCCAACGTGCTGATATGTGTACTGATGGACAGCCACGGACGTCCTGTATGTGCTGACGGACACAAACGGACACACACAGACAGCCAAGGACGTCATGTGTGTGCTAAAGGACACACACAGACGTCCTGTGTGTGCTGACGGACACCCATGGACGTCCTGTGTGTACTGAACAGAGAGCCCACGTGGGCCAAAATCACCCGAACAGTCCACGGGAAGGGTCAGCATGCTGATTCCAAGGACCAACTTGCTGATATGTGTAATAATGGACAGCTACGGGCGTCCTGTGTGTGCTGACGGACACACACAGATACACACAGACACACACGGACAGCCACATACGTCCTGAGTGTACTGACGGACACAGACGGACACACACGGACTGCCATGGATGTCTTGTGTGTGCTGGCGGACACCCACTGACGTCCTGTGTGTACTGAACAGACAGCCCACGTGGGCCAAAATCACCCGAAAAGTCCACGGGAAGGGTCAGCGTGCTGAGTCCAAGGACCAACGTGCTGATATGTGTACTGATGGACAGCCACGGACGTCCTGTCTGTGCTGACGGACACAAACGGACACACACAGACAGCCACAGACGTCCTGTGTGTGCTGACGGACACACACGGACGTCCTGTGTGTTCTGACGGACACCCACTGACGTCCTGTGTGTACTGAACAGACAGCCCACGTGGGCCAAAATTACCCGAACAGTCCACGGGAAGGGTCAGCGTGCTGAGTCCAAGGACCAACGTGCTGATATGTGTAATAATGGACAGCCACGAACGTCCTGTGTGTGCTGACGGACACACACAGATACACACAGACACACACGGACAGCCATAGACATCATGTGTGTGCTGACGGACACTGACGGACACACACCGACAGCCACGGACATCTTGTGTGTGCTGGCGGACACCCACGGACGCCCTGTGTGTACTGAATAGACAGCCCACATGGGCCAAAATCACCCGCACAGTCCACGGGAAGGGTCAGCGTTCTGATTCCAAGGACCAACGTGCTGAAATGTGTACTGATGGACAGCCACGGATGTCATGTGTGTGCTGACGGACACACAGAGACAGCCACGGACGTCCTGTGTGTGCTGACGGGCAGCCACAGAAGTCATGTGTGTGATGGTGGACACCCAAGGACGTCCTTTGTGTACTGAACAGACAGCCCACGTGGGCCAAAATCACCCAAACAGTCACGGGAAGGTCCGCATGCTGAGTCCAGGAGCAACGTGCTGATATGGGTCCTGATGGACAGCCACGGACGTCCTGTGTGTGGTGACGGACACACACGGACACACATGGACAGTCACGGACGTTCTGTGTGTGCTGACGGACATCCACTGACGTCCTGTGTGTACTGAACAGACAGTCCACATGGGCAAAATCAACCGAACAGTCCACGAGAAGGGTCAGCGTGCTGATTCCAAGGGCCAATGTGCTGATATGTGTACTGATGGACAGCCACGGACGTCCTGTATGTGCTGACGGACACAAACGGACACACACGACAGCAAGGACGTCCTTTGTGTGCTAACGGACACACACAGACGTCCTGTGTGTGTGCTGACGGACACCCATGGACGTCCTGTGTTGTACTGAACAGAGAGCCCACGTGGGCCAAAATCACCCGAACAGTCCACGGGAAGGGTCAGCATGCTGATTCCAAGGACCAACTTGCTGATATGTGTAATAATGGACAGCTACGGGCATCCTGTGTGTGCTGACGGACACACACAGATACACACAGACACACACGGACAGCCACATACGTCCTGAGTGTGCTGACGGACACAGACGGATACACACGGACAGCCACGGACGTCTTGTGTGTGCTGGCGGACACCCATGGACGCCCTGTGTGTACTGAACAGACAGCCCACATGGGCCAAAATCACTCGCACAGTCCACGGGAAGGGTCAGCGTGCTGAGTCCAAGGACCAACGTGCTGATATGTGTACTGATGGAAAGCCACAGACGTCATGTGTGTCCTGACAGACACCAACGGACACACACAGACGGCCACAGACGTCCTGTGTGTGCTGACGGACACACACGGACGTCCTGTTTGTTGCTGACGACACACACGGACGTCCAGTGTGTGCTGACGGACACCAACGGACGTCCTGTGTGTTACTGAACAGACAGCCCACGTGGGCGAAAATCACCCGAGCAGTCCACGGGAAGGGTCAGCGTGCTGAGTCCATGGACCAACGTGCTGATATGTGCACTGATGGACAGCCATGGACGTCCTATGTGTGCTGACGGACACATATGACAGCCACGGACGTCATGTGGTGCTGACGGACACACACGGACGTCCTGTGTGTGCTGGCGGACACCCACGGACGTCCTGTGTTTACTGAACAGACAGCCCACGGGGCCAAAATCACCCGAACAGTCCACGGGAAGGGCCAGCGTGCTGAGTCCAAGGACCAGCGTGCTGTATGTATACTGATGGACAGCCACGGACGTCCTGTGTGTGCTGACGGACACAACGGAAACACACAGACAGCCACAGACGTCCTGGTGTGCTGACGGACACAATGGATGTCTGTGTATGACGGACATCCACAGACGTCCTGTGTGTACTGAAACAGACAGCCCACCGTGGGCCAAAATCACCCGATTAGTCCACGGGAAGGGTCAGCGTGCTGAGTCCAAGGACCAACGTGCTGATATGTGTACTGATGGACAGCCACGGACGTTCTGTGTGTGCTGACGGACACCCACGGACATCGGGTGTGTGCTGACGGACACACACAGACGTCCTGTTTGTGCTGCGGGACACCCACGGACGTCCTGGTGTACTGAACAGACAGCCCCGTGGGCCAAAATCACCCGAACAGTCCAGGGAAGGGCCAGCGTGCTGAGTCCAAGGACCAGCGTGCTGATATGTATATGATGGACAGCCACAGACGTTCTGTGTGGTGTGACAGACACACACGAACACACACGGACAGCCACAGACGTCCTTTTGTGCTGACGGACAGCCATGGACAGCCATGGACCTCGTGTGGTGCTGACGGACATAAACGGAGACACATAGACACCCACAGACGTCCTGTGTGTGCTGATGGACACACATGGACGTCTGTGTGTGCTGACGGACACCCACGGACGTCCTGTGTGTTACTGAACAGACAGCCCACGTGGGCCAAAATCACCCGAACAGTCTACGGGAAGGGTCAGCGTTGCTGAGTACAAGGACCAACGTGCTGTGATATGTGTACTGATAGACAGCCACAGACGTCCTGTGAGTGCTGACAGACACATATGGACAGCCACGGACGTTGTGGGTGTGCTGACGGACACACACGGACGTCCTTGGTGTGCTGGCGGACACATATAGTGTTACAGGCTGGGATTCAGACTGCTAAAGTGGTCGATCAGAGGTTCAAGAACCGGACTGGACAGGACCGGCGGACGGACGGATGGCTAGGGCGCGGCTCGGACGGACGCGATAGAGAGAGATGGCCGATCTGGTTCTTGAAATAAATGAGATATATTTTTGTGAGTTTTAAGAATCAAAAATGAAGAAGAGAAAGAAAACTAACTGGAAAATGGTGAACAGGAATAAATATGACTTTTTATGGATTTTTATATCAATGGCGAATCTATAACTATATGATGCTGAATGAATAAAAACAAGAGAAAGATAGAGATGGAAGATGGATTCAA